>NW_027196434.1:0-91402 GCF_038502225.1 Cherax quadricarinatus
AAGCCAAGCATGATGCCTTGAGCTGTATTGATAACTTAGTCACACAGCACACACTCGCAAATTATTTACGTTGATGGTTCTGTTCACCAATCCACTGGTGCAGCTGGTAGTGCTGCTGTTGTCGTACAGAGTGATGGCTCTCTTAAAGAATTTGGAGCACGCATCAATAATTGGGCCTCTACCCTTCAGACAGAACTGTTTGCCATACTCCTTGCACTGAAATGCATCTATGTATCTAAGATTGTCAGTTTAATTGTAACTGATTCTCTGTCATCCATAAATGCTCTCAACTCATTAAGTATAAATTGTGGCATGCTTGTGTCAGAAGCCAGACATAGGTATGGTAAGTTTGTGGACAGTGGAGTCAGAGTGCACATGCTGTGGATTCCATCTCACATTGGTCTTCAGATGCATGATAGAACAGATAAATTGGCTAAGCTGTATGCTTTCAAAGAGGGAGTAGATTACAATCTTGGCTTGTCATGTAGTAGGTTGAGAACAATAATACGAAAAGAACTTCAACTGAATTTTATGGACTTAAGGCTCAGGGAGATTGACACCAGTGAGTCCATCTATCATCATTCTATCATGCAGGAGGAGCCACATGTCTATGGTGCATCCAACAAAATAAGCAGACTCTTGGATGTCACTACTGCCCGGCTCCGGCTGGGTTACAAGTATCTTTGGCAGGTTAAATCACCACCACCAGATGTAGACCAAACGAAATGTAAACTTTGCCAGATGGACTATTGTCACACCCTGCGTCATTATGTACTGGAGTGTGATTAAATTAATGAATTTAGAAACAACTCACTCAGAAATGTTCAAGAAATGGCTAAGTATTTTATCCACAGTGGTATATTACAGACCATTCTGGAGAAATACCCTGACTTTGCTAGCTGTAAATAAAGCATTACCACATGTGTGCATGTGTGTATGTATGTGTGTGTGTGTGTGTGTGTGTGTGTGTGTGTGTGTGTGTGTGTGTGTGTGTGTGTGTGTGTGTGTTTGTGTTTGTGTGTGTGTGTGTGTGTGTGTGTGTGTGTGTGTGTGTGTGTGTGTGTGTGTGTGTGTGTGTGTGTATGTGTGTGTGTTTTGTGTGTGTGTGTGTGTGTGTGTGTGTGTGTGTGTGTGTGTGTGTGTGTGTGTGTGTGTGTGTGTGTGTGTGTGTGTGTGTGTGTGTGTGTGTGTGTTTGTGTTTTGTGTGTGTTGTGTGTGTGTGTGTGTGTGTGTGTGTGTGTGTGTGTGTGTGTGTGTGTGTGTTGTGTGTGTGTGTGTGTGTGTGTGTGTGTGTGTGTGTGTGTGTGTGTGTGTGTGTGTGTGTGTGTGTGTGTGTTTGTGTGTGTGTTTGTGTGTGTGTGGGTGTGTGTGTGTTTGTGTGTGTGTGTGTGTGTTTGTATGTGTATGAGTGAGTGTGTGTGTGTGTGTGTGTGTGTGTGTGTTTGTGTGTGTGGTGTGGGTGTATGGCTCAGATATAAACGAGGGAAGGTTCAGTGTGAACATTAAAATGGTATAAAATACCGACAGATTGTTAGGTAAGACACATATGCAACAGTCAGGTATCTTTATTTCGAAACGTTTCGCCTACACAGTAGGCTTCTTCAGTCGAGTACAGTAAAGTTGATAGAAGCAGAAGATACTTGAAGACGATGTAATCAGTCCATCACCCTTAAAGTTTTGAGGTGGTCAGTCCCTCAGTCTGGAGAAGAGCATTGTTCCGTTGTCTGAAACAATATTGTTTCAGACAACGGAACAATGCTCTTCTCCAGACTGAGGGACTGACCACCTCAAAACTTTAAGGGTGATGGACTGATTACATCGTCTTCAAGTATCTTCTGCTTCTATCAACTTTACTGTACTCGACTGAAGAAGCCTACTGTGTAGGCGAAACGTTTCGAAATAAAGATACCTGACTGTTGCATATGTGTCTTACCTAACAAGGTTCAGTGTGTTAGTAGGTGTCAGGAGGTACGTGTGATGCTAGCTGGATTAAGTGTGTGTGTGTGTGTGTGTGTGTGTGTGTGTGTGTGTGGTGTGGGTGTATGGCTCAGATATAAACGAGGGAAGGTTCAGTGTGTTAGTAGGTGTCAGGAGGTACGTGTGATGCTAGCTGGATTAAGTGTGTGATCCAGTTTGATAGTGCAGAATTTAGGATTATATGTTTGTATGCGTGTCCCAAGGGATGACTGTATTACCCCCTGTGTATATAACGCCTTGCTATGCTTGGTCACTTACCATCACACCTCTGTCAGAGAGTTGAGGTATATATTATTGTTTAGAGGTATTGCATGCATGTATGCAGTAAGAATGCTTGGGTGTGGTTTGTTGTGATTGAGATACTGTTGCGATGTGACAGGCTTATATGCTCATGTACAGCTGGGAGACTGAGTAACAGGGAACTGTATGCTGCCGAGAGACAGTGGTGGTTGCCAAAATTGAAATGAGAAGCTGCCCAGCCGCCGTGGAGAGAAGACGTCGTCGTTCCTGCTCTTCAGCTGAGCAACTCTGAACACTGTTGCTCGAGATTTTTCTTGGGTTATCCTGAGTAGTTCTTCACCAGAACTGAGAGGAAACTTGCTTGCAGTCACTTCGAGCACCATCCCATCAAGAGGGTAAGGCGGTGACTTGCTTGCTTGTTCACCCCTCTCTTCCCCATCCCCCCATCCTTCCCCTTCCTCCCCTCACCCAAACATCAACACTGGCCCACACACTAACACACTACATACATTGCTATCCTTCTGACTTTCCTATCTTCTTCTTTTTCGGCAACTTCGCTTTGGCGAGGCATTTTGACCATCTGGTAGCCCGTGGGGTTTTTTAAAATCCGGCCGATCTTTGCCTTGGGCCCTTTCCCCCTCACCACTCGAGGGTAAGCTATCTTAGGGGCTGACCTTCATAAGTCAGCTGAAATAGGATGCTAGAATAACACTAAGGAAAGATCCCTTTTTGTTAAGAAACTCCTCTGCCAGATGTTCCTTCCTAGACATCATGGCGAGGATACTAGTAAGATTACGTGTTGTTGGAAACCAAAAGTCGATGAAAGAAATTCTAGCATGTATTTGCTCGAACTCAACTGTTGCTCCAGTGGATGTTTTTCAAACCCACGCTGGAGCAGTACTTCTCCTCTCTTCGGAAGAAGAGTTACTTCAACTACTGAAGCATGATGTCTTGGATAAACTGAAGACTTCTGGTGTTATCCCAGTTGCACCTGACAGCTATCAAGCTCAGAGGACTGTGTTTGTTGCCAGAATTAACAGTTTCATGAGACATAGCACAGCTAATGAAATTGTTGAGGACTTTAATACAGAGAATTCTGATTTTAGGGCTGTCGAAGCACATAAATTCTCTAAACCTAACAACAACAAGGTAACCTTAAAGTTAATACTTGAGACACCTGAGGAGGCCAAACTTGTGTCAAAATGGCTTCAAATGTTTTGGCACCAGATGTACACCTGACCAAATCTCTCTTGAACGATTTGTCAGTGTGACACAATGTTTTAAATGTTATGCCTTTGATCATAACACCAACAAATGCAGTACTCAAGGGCAAATTTGTAGCATTTGCTCTGGCCAACATTCTTATCGAGATTGTAATAATAAAAATACACCCAAATGTGTCTTCTGCAACGGAAAACATCATGCTGTTTC
Source organism: Cherax quadricarinatus (assembly GCF_038502225.1). Taxonomy (NCBI): domain Eukaryota; kingdom Metazoa; phylum Arthropoda; class Malacostraca; order Decapoda; family Parastacidae; genus Cherax; species Cherax quadricarinatus. The sequence goes on from NW_027196434.1 coordinate 3,649, forward strand.
TGCTATTTGTCCTGAAAGGAAAAAGGAAATGCAGAAAATTCTTGAAGCCAAGAAACTTTCCACTTCTAAGAAGACCATTCCCCAGGCACCACCAACGATGTCCCAAACTTCCTTCCCAGCTCTGCCTGGATCAAGTGGGACTCCTCAGGTCTCTACCAATGGTTCCAATGTTTGGAATTCTGCCCCTCTTGGAGCGCCCCAATCTAACCCTCACCTACAACATACACAACCGCAACAACAAGGTTCAGTCTCATCTATGTCTCAGGTATCCACAGTCGGGGATATGACGAGAGCACAACTAATGCACATGCTGGCCAAAGACATAGCAGGTGGTGACATTCAACTCTGCTCTCAGGTTTTAAATGATCTGTTAATGGCTAATGGGATCACTCCCATCACTATCCCAGAAAATGTGAAGGCTATTATGACCCAGCCTTCTCATAACAAGAAGTATGTACCATATTCTACATCTAAAAATAAGCCTAAGTCATCCCTGGCCCAGGGATCGCCCACCTCGCATAACCAGGTTGTCAACTCCCCTCAACCCGATAAGTCAACACCTGAACATAACAATGCCCCAGAAAGTGGTGTCTACTCTCCCGCTATTGTAGCTGATCCTGTTGAACAGGAACTTTCCCAAGGTAACTCACCTTGCCTATCTAATATTCACTTGGAGCCTACACAGTCTCCCATTAACTCTCACGAGCCTCTGCTTCCTGAAACTGAGAATAGCGTACCTCAGTTTTATGATGATGACTCTAACGACTCTAACGATTCTAATGAGTCTGTTAATATTACCACCTCTAGTGAAGATGATGGCATTTTTAATACACAAGCACCTACGCAGAACTTCCCTCCTCCCCTTGACGAGTCCAGCAAGAATAGTGTGGATATCAAACATGACATTACTTGCAGGCGTTCAGACCGCAGTACACGAGCGAAGTGCAAGAAATAATGGGGATTACAATTTTCCAACTTAATGTTCAACATTTCTTAAATAACTGTTACCTCCTTGAGGTTGAACTACATAATTACAATCCCGATGTTATACTCTTGAACGAGACAGCTGCAAGAGTTGATCAACATATCAACCAGCAGCTACACTGCACCGATTAAGGCACGAATTAATTAACATGATTAGTCAACACAAACGGGACATATGGAAATTTCTAGTTCTTCAAGCTAATCAGTATAAACGGGAACCAGGAAAATTTTGGAGTAAGATCCGACAACTTTTAGGGGCAAAGCACAAGGCTCCTAACTACCTAGTTCATACATTCATTGATGAGGATGATGAAGATGTTGAAATTAAACTTGATGATCCACAGGACCAGGCTAATTTGATGGGTGATGTATGGGAGAAAATTCTCTCCCACAATAACAGTCGTCAATTTAACAATAATCATTATCAGTTGGTAAATGAATGGAGAGATGAGAACTTGGATGATCTACAACCACTACCTTCCATCGATACTTCAACTCTTGAAGATACCCACCCGCTTACTAGACCTATTACATTACTAGAGATAAGTCAGGTTATTGGAAGAATGAGAAGTAGAGCACCTGGCCTCTCTGGAATAACAATGAAACAAATAAAGTACCTACCTAGAAACTGTAAACAGTCTTTGGTAAATATCTTTAATGCCATCTTGGCCTCAGGACATTTTCCAGTTGTTTTTAAGACTGCTAGGATGATCTTTCTTGGTAAGCCCAATAAAGACATCCACCAACCTGGGAACTATAGACCTATATCTTTACTTGAAGTCACTGGAAAAGTTCTTGAGAAAGTCATTTCCAACAGATTGAACTACTATATGGAGTTTAATCACTTTTTTACTGAAAAACAATTTGGCTTTAGAACACATAGAGGTACCAATCATGCAATAAATGTTATTTTCGATACAGTAGCAAGTCTAAAACATCAGGGCAATCTTGCCTTAATTGCCACCAGAGATGTTCATAAAGCTTTTGATAGCCTATGGCATGATGGCCTTATATACAAACTCATTGACCTACCAGACCATAACTGGACTTTTCTCAGATTAATATATAATTTCTTAACTCAAAGAAAAATCATTCCCACCTTTCATGGCAGGTCGACAGAGCCTTTTATACCGACAGCTGGTGTCCCACAAGGTTCTTGTCTAAGTCCAATTCTGTTCAACATTTATGTGAATGACCTTCCTCAACCAGAGTTTAATGACACAATTGTGACACAGTTTGCAGATGATGTTATTCATGTCGTCTCATCAACTCCAGTAACAGGAAAATACAAGTATGAGAGAGTCATAGAAAAAATGAATATTGAACTTCGTAGAACATCTAACTGGGAAAAGAAATGGAGAATTACAACTAATCCTGACAAGGTCCTTGTTAGCACGATAGGATGTTTTGCATCAACAATTGAAGATAAAGGGGGTATCTCCATCAGAGGTACACCTGTAGCCATTAGAAACCCTAACAAGATCTTGGGATATGAAATAGATAGGGTGCTCCACTCAACATCTCATGTAACTAAACAGATCAATATAGCCAAAGCCGGTCTTAGCAGTCTCTTTCGATTCAATCAAGCCCCTCAACATGTCAAAAAACATCTGTATAAAATGATAATAAGACCAATACTCGAATATCCTTGTGTCCCAATGTCATTAACAACAAAGACCAACATGCTACGGCTACAAAGGGTCCAGAATAGAGCTCTTCGCTTCATTACCGATACCAGGAGGAGAGACAGAGTTAAAATGGCAGATTTACACATACAACAAGATATTACTGCCATAAATGTACGCCTCGACACTCTAAAAAAGAAACAACTCTATTCAATGCAAGAACTATACATGCCAGACAGAGAACATCCTATACAAGTGGTAAATACCACGGATTATATCATCAATACTCCTCACAGGACTCAAAGAATGACTCTCCCACAGAGGGTCCGTCGTTTTATACATAAAGATGATTACCATCGACCCATGATATTGAGCAACCTCCCTGATGAAGAAGATTGGGTAACACCAGAACCCTTCTATGTATACTAAGAAAATCATCGCCCCCAATTAGGGAGACATCTTATATAACAATCTAATGTAAAAATTATGCTACTTACCATAGCTGGACACCACCTGTAAGAAGCCATTGTTGCGTCATTCCATAAACTGGCCAGAAAATTATTGTCTTCATTGTTCATGATTGTAGCCAAAGTATAAACGTAAGTAACCATTCTACAGAATTCATTACCTTTGTAACTTGTGAGCTCATTACCTTTGTACCTAGTTCAGCTATCAAAACTTTGGGGGCCCAGTCCCTGGACCCATTACGTACCTCTGTAATCTGTAAATACCTTTGTAACTTGTCATGATTGTGACCAGACTTACCTGGAGTTCATTACCTTTGTAAATTGTGAGTTCATTACCTTTGTAACTTGTGAGTTCATTACCTTTGTAAATTGTGAGTTCATTACCTTTGTAAATTGTGAGTTCATTACCTCTGTAACTTGCTCAGCTATCAAAACTTTGGAGTCCAGTCCCTGGACCAATTATGTACCTCTGTAATCTTTTGACTACCGCCCACAGGATGGGTATGGGGTGCATAATAAACATATTAAACTAAACTTGTCGCATAAATATCCTTTTTGAAATCCCAAAAAAAAAAAAAAAAAAAAAAAAGCAATTGCAACTTGTATAATTACTACCAATTCAGAGTCATGTACTTATATTCTGTTATATATATGTGACTCTGATGGGTTAGTCTTATACCTCTTAAAGAATATCTTGTCATTTCACGTACACTTTTTAAATTACACCAAAGTGCTTGGGCCACTTACCTTTTATATCCTACCTCTCTCCCCCCTCCCACCCTTTTCCAAAATTTCTATCCTTACCCATCCTTCTTCCTTACCCATCTCACCAAAGCTCTGGTCTGGACACCGAATACCGAATACTGCAGTCAGAACCCAAACAACCTTCGATGTAAACCTGATAACAGTCCTTTAATGGTAACTGAGGATGAGGCCATCCAGTCTACCACAGCCAGATCTGAGACTGAACCTCTGCAAAGTGTGCAAGAACCCCTCCTCACTGCAAAGGATTCTGGTGATACCAAAATGCCATCACACACACCAGCTGTGGAGGAGCTACAGCTACTGCAAAGGATTCTGGTGATACCAAAATGCCATCACACACACCAGCTGTGGAGGAGCTAGCCATCCCTGCTAGCACATGTGGAACTACTGGTCTGCCACTACAGATACCTATGGCTACACCTGAATATGGGGATGAGTTTGTCATATCTCTCCCAATACACACAGCTACAACAGTCAGACGGACACCACACAGGTAACCTCCCTGGAAATTGGAGATGAGTCAGATGCACAGGACCTACCTGCAATGAATGATGAAACAGACTTGCAACAGGCACCAACAGAGAACATTCATGTAACCATGGTACCCGTTAAGGTGATAGGTGTTAAAGGAAGCACTAACCCAGAAGTGCCATCCTCCGGAGAGGCATTGGATTCGCCTGACCTTCCTCATATTATAACAAATTTCCAGAAAAAAATTGAGCATCTTGAACAGATCCTGACAAGTTTAATAAATATATGTAATCAGGATGATGCTCTTGAGCATGGTGATGATGTCAAAAGTGCAGCAATCTCCGTTCAATTTCCAGTAATTTGTAAGAAAGAAGCCCATGACTCTTGCCTTCAAAAATTGCCTTATCACTGGCTGCCAAAATGCCGAAAAATGCTTAAAAATAAAGGTCCTGAAGATAAAGACGTACAAACTATGCTATTTGCTCTTAAGTATCTGCACACTGTAGTCAAAGCATAATAGTTTTACCATCTTATGAGCAAGAGATTGTAATAACTCACTACAATGGATACATTACAAATCTTTTCATGGAACATTGCTTCCATCAGGAAGCGGTTGCCTGACTTACATCATATTAGTGCAACCAAGAATATTGATGTCATCTGTTTGCAGGAATGTAGATTGAAAGATGGAGCACCTCCACCAAACTTGCCTGGATATGCAGCTTATAACCTAAGGTCAACCAACTGTTGTGTGATGTATGTCAGAAAGAACTTGCCACATTCACTCCTTTCCTTGCAGAGTCGAGTTAACATGCAGTATCATGGTGTCAAAGTATATGCAGGCGATTTTTCCATAAACATTTTTAATCTCTATGCCCCAGTGAACCAGCTTCCACCTGATGCTTTACCAGATCTCTTCAATAGTGAACCTATCATCATTCTTGGAGATTTTAATGCCAGACATAAGAATATTGGTGAGTCTATAACAAACACCCATGGAACTAAACTAGTGAAATTGCTAAATGAGCATGATAATGTTCGAATTGTGGGCACTACTGAGCCTACTCACATATATGGTGGCATACTAGATCTGTGTCTTGGATTTAATACATCATATACGATGCATGACTCTGTCATAGTTGATGATCTTCTATCTGATCACTTCCCAAGACTAACAACTGTCAATCTTGATCACATCTCCAGCAATCAAGGAGCTAAATACAGAAGGAGGAAACTTATTCTCAAACCAGAACACAGAGACAACTTTATTAACCACTTGGATGAATGGTATAAGAATTACGAGCCCATTGGCACACAAAAATTTAATGATGATTTAATTACCACTATTGAGAGTGTTCTCACAGATCAAGTGGGCAGGAATAGGAAACAAAGACCCTGCACTATAAATAACAATAAAAACCAATGTAAATACTATAATGATCCACAGCTACGCAATCTAACACATGCAGCTAGGAGGATTGGTAAAGCATACCGTGAATGTAGAACCCCAGACCTGCTCAGAACGTTCCAAGCTGCACTAACAAATGCAAGGAATAGAAAGGAAGAACTTAGGCAACAGGAATGGGAACAGTTTGTTCGTGGATTAAATAGGTCCACTCCTTTAAGTTTGGCTTGGAAAGGTATAAATAAAATAACCAGGAAAAAGACTGGCAATGTTGCTCATCCCTTTCCTCTTGAAAAAGCAAATGACCTCATAAATGACTGGTCCAAAACATCCAGGCATGAAAACCTTCCATCTCATATTAGAAAAAATTTAGAGAGTACTTCTGAAGTAATGTTGAAACTGATTAATTTTATGAGCCAAAATATTGATGAGAGTGATTGCCTCTTTACCGAGTATGAATTAGATTATGCATTAACTAAAGGTCTATCAACTGCTCCTGGAGAGGATGGTATAACCTATGATATTCTCAGAACTCTAAGGCACGTGCCTGATAACCCTTTGTTGGCACTGTATAATCTCAGTTACATTGAGGGCGTTCTTCCTACTTCCTGGACCAATAGTCTCATTGTGCCTATTCCTAAACCCCAACAGCCTGATACATTTAGGCCGATCTCCTTAACTAGTTGTCTTTGTAAAACTTTTGGAAGAATGATACTTAACAGACTGTACTACAGAATCAGAGACCAACTTTCCCCCTACCTCTATGGGTTCATGTAAGGTAAAAGTGTGCAGAACTGTATTTCCACCTTTCTCACTGCACACACCTCTACTAGTTTTACCACTTTTCTTGATCTAAAATCTGCATTTGATATTGCAAACAGAACCGTTATACTACATGAACTAGCCAAAATGAATATTGGTGGTAGCTTACTCTGCTGGATAATAGGATACCTGTCAAAAAGAGTATCCTCTGTCCTTTACCAAGGCTTCAGAAGTGATTCTAAAGAAATGTCTTTAGGTACACCACAGGGAGGAGTTCTTAGTCCCATGCTATTTAATATTCTGATTAATGCTCTCCTAAATGCTCTACCTGCCTCACCTAAACATATAGCTATAAGCTATGCTGATGATATCATGATCCATACAACAGGGCATAAGAAGATGAATACCATTCTTAATGAAGTTCAAGCAATTTGCAATCGACTAGGCCTCATAATATCTTCCTCTAAAACAAAGATACTAACAAGCAAACGATATCCCCCACCCATCTATTTACAGGGTGAAATCATTAGCTACCTTAAAGCTTACAGATATCTTGGTGTAGATGTACCCTTTAACAAATCCACAATACCACAACTAAACAAGAAATGCAAAGCTAGGCTAAATGCTCTCAAAACTGTTGCTGGCTACAACCCCAACTATGGTGCTAATGTGAGAATCGTGAGAATGATGTACATAGCCTATGTTAGGTCCTTAATTGATTATGCTGCTCCCATGTTGATATTAGCTAGAGAAAGTTCTCTCCGACCCTTGGAGTTAATGCAAAATGAAGCTCTCAGGATTATTCTTGGCTGTCGCAGATCTACAAAAGTTCTTAACACGAGGAAGGAGCTTGGTATTTCTAGTATCAGTGATAGGATTGTTGAGATTAACACTGTACTCGGTATTAGAATGTTGCGAAACGAACCAGACACTGTTACAATGAATCTTACCAAGTGTCTAGAGGTAAATACACACAGATCTCAATGGATTGTGAAAACGTGCAATTGCATTAAGATTTATAACCTGCTTGAACTGTATCACTGTAGGCAACAAGAGCATTTCACCCCTCCTTGGAAGATGTGTTCATTTAATATCACATACCTGCAAGTCCCTCCCAAGAAGCTCATTGCTAGTAATCCCTTCCTAAAATCTCTTGTTAGAGCAACTGCTCAAGAAGAAATTTCTCACCTAGCTGGTAGTAATAAGTTATCACAAGTTATGTACACTGATGGATCTAAACAGGAGTCTTCTGGCAGGGCTGCATCTGCTCTTCTTGCCACCTCCCTAGTTAAGAACGATAATAAATTTGTTGAGTTAGGCATAAGAATTAACAACTGGGCGTCTACACTGCAAACTGAATTGTTTGCAATCCTAATGGCGCTAAAGCTAACCTATGACACTGAGCTTGACTCTATCATCATTACTGATTCTATGTCATCATTGAAGGCTCTTGACTCATATAATGACTCCAACAACATGCTCATTGGAGAAGCTGATAGAGATACTCAAAAATTAGGGACAAAGGAATTAATGAACAACTGCTATGGATCCCATCACACACTGGATTACTCCTTCATGATAAAGTTGATATGTTAGCCAAGAAGAGTATCGAGAAGGAGAATGTAGAATATAACTTTGGTATAACTGTGTCTAGCATTAGGAATAATATTAGGAGAGAAGTAAATAATGAAAATGATTGTTATAGGAATGCAGTTAGAAGCCTGAGTAGATCTATAACCCACTATGATAACATGAACGTAGATAAGTATGTTTATGGAGCAACGTGCAATGTGAACAGACTGACTGATGTTGTAGTGGCCAGGCTTAGGCTTGGTTACAAGTACTTCTGGCAGTTTGGGAGACACACAGATGATATTAGTAAGTAAGTAAGTAAGTTTATTCAGGTAAACACAAATACAGTTACATAGAATTATCATACATAGCAGCATATGTGTAGGGAACCTAGGATAACCCAAAAAAGTCAGACAGAGTGACTTATTTCCATTGGGGTCCTTTTACCTTATTATTATAGTATAAAGGTTATAATATTTTCTTATTATTCTACAATGAAGATAACATCTTATTATCATACTAAAAAGACTATCTGCTACACCAAGGTCATTAAGACTATCTACAATACGAGGGTCATTACAAGGAATAAGGTAAAATTTACACGTATGTTAGCTAAAAAATAGAAAATCATTCCCCTCCCTTTCTGTAGCTACATTCATCAGACACCTTTTGGCACTCTTCTTGAACTGGTTCACGCTATGACTGGCTTTGACATGTGCGGGTAGTCTGTTCCATTCCTTTATTGCTGTACAATAAAAGGTGTTTGAAGCCTGGCCACTGACTGTGGGTACTACAAAGTTGTGCTCTGGCATATGGCCACTCTCTTGAACACTATGTGCTTAATTGTCCACTTATTGAGGAACACAGAGACAGACAGTATAATAACCTATGTTAGATGTCAAGATATCTTATTACTGAAAATAAGATACCAGATATACTAAGCAAATTTCCTAAATTTGCTTGTAACAGATAAGTGAACTATAGATATGTAGATATAAATCCATATGTATTCCTGTTTGGGGCCTAGTTCCTAGGCCTTTTGTGTATCCATATGCTCTTGCGCTACCGTCCACAGAATGGATATGGGGTGCACAATAAACTAGCCACTTCGGTGGCAAAATGTAATCTAAAATCTCCCGGCCCGGGCGGGCCTTTTCCAAGTTGTGGCCCGGCCTTGGCTCTCTCTTTAGGGGAGTATCTGAGACCTAAGTCTCCCATGGGAGGAGGCACAAGTACCTCCTCATCTTCGGGACCAACTGTCCCCAGGCCTAGCCACAAGCTAGGCCTCTCTGGTCTGCCATCCAAACCCCAAGAAGGCAAATGGGAATGACAGTCTTGTGAGCTGTAAGCTCGGGCTCAGGCACCTACCCTACCCTAGAAGGGCTGGGCATGGTGATAAGATTAAGATAAGATTTCGTTCGGATTTTTAACCCCAGAGGGTTAGCCACCCAGGATAACCCAAGAAAGTCAGTGCGTCATCGAGGACTGTCTAACTTATTTCCATTGGGGTCCTTAATCTTGTCCCCCAGGATGCGACCCACACCAGTCCACTAACACCCAGGTACCTATTTGCTGCTAGGTGAAGAGGACAACAGGTGTAAGGAAACGTGTCGGAATGTTTCCACCCGCCGGGAATCGAACCCGGGCCCTCCGTGTGTGAAGCGGGAGCTTTAGCCACCAGGCCACCGGGCCACCGGGTCGATGTTCTCATTATTATTATTAAAGATTCGCCGGTATTTTTTTTTCTTATTCGCGGGTATTCTCCCGGCCCGGGTCTTTTCCAAGTAGTGGTGACCCGGCCTTGGCTCCCTATCTGGGGAGTGTCTGAGACCTAAGTCTTCCATGGGAGGAGGTACAAATTCCCCCTCATCTTTTTTTTTTTTTTTTTTGCTTATTCGCCGGTATTCTCCCGGCCCGGGTCTTTTCCTTCATCTTTCTACTCTATTTTATTCTATTTGATTCGCCGGCATGGGCCCTTCATCTTTGCTCCCGGCCCGGGCCTGTTGTGCCTTTTTTCGATATTTATTTAACACAAAATAAAATGAGTTAGTTAGTTAGTTAGTTAAAGATTAGCCGGTATTCTCCCGGCCCGGGCCTTGTCCAAGTGGTGGCCCGGCCTTGGCTCCCTCTTTAGGGAGTGTCTGAGACCTAAGTCTCCCATGGGAGGAGGCACAAGTACCTCCTCATCTTTGGGACCAACTGTCCCCAGGCCTAGCCACAAGCTAGGCCTCTCTGGTCTGCCATCCCCGCCCCAAGGAGGCTAATGGGAATGACAGTCTTATGAGCTAAATGCTCGGGCTCAGGCACCTACCCTACCCTAGAAGGGTTAGGCATGGTGTCGATGAATAAAATGAACACCCTCAGTTACAAAGAAGTGATTAAAAAAAAATCAATAAAAAATTACCACTGTCTTATGCAAAAGATGCTTTATATAATCAATTTACATAAGTGATATATTTATTTTGAGATGACTAATAATAAAATAATTTTATAATAGTTTCACTTGAGAAAGAATATTTGTTTATACTATGGAACAGTTTTCTTTCCATTATTGATGGTTAACTATACTAAAGTTAATTATGTAATATTTCATATATTTTATGGTTATTTGCAAATTATTCAATATATACTGTAATATGGAAAATTTATAAGGGGTTACCGGTATGTACCTCACCATTACATTCATACAAGTGATCTTATTGGGAGACAACAACTATATTGTTTACCGTAGTGACCCCATGTAGACATGTGAGAAAACTTAACCACCTCTGGTCACTGCAGGTGGCTCCTTCGACCTCACAATCTTATCCATGGGTCACGGATCGACACCATGCCTAACCCTTCTAGGGTAGGGTAGGTGCCTGAGCCCGAGCCTTTAGCTCACAAGACTGTCATTCCTATTTGACCCCTTGGGGCGGGGATGGCAGACCAGAGAGGCCTAGCTTGTGGCTAGGCCTGGGGACAGTTGGTCCCAAAGATGAGGAGGTACTTGTACCTCCTCCCATGGGAGACTTAGGTCTCAGACACTCCTAAAGAGGGAGCCAAGGCCGGGCCACCACTTGGAAAAGGCCCGGGCCGGGAGAATACCGGCTAATCTTTAATAATAATAACATGGGTCACGCTCATAAGACTGTCATTCCCATTTGAACCCTTGTGGCGGGGATGGCAGAACAGAGAGGCCTAGCTTGTGGCTAGGCCTGGGGACAGTTGGTCCCAAAGATGAGGAGGTACTTGTGCCTCCTCCCATGGGAGACTTAGGTCTCAGACACTCCCTAAAGAGGGAGCCAAGGCCGGGCCCCCACTTGGACAAGGCCCGGGCCGGGAGAATACCGGCTAATCTTTAATAATAATAATAATAATGGGTCACCACTACTTGGAAAAGACCCGGAGGGCGAGGAACACGATACGCGTAGGCAACAATTCATAAGGATTATCATCGACACCATGCCTAACCCTTCTAGGGTAGGGTAGGTGCCTGAGCCCGAGCCTTTAGCTCATAAGACTGTCATTCCCATTTGCCCCCTTGGGGCGGGGATGGCAGACCAGAGAGGCCTAGCTTGTGGCTAGGCCTGGGGACAGTTGGTCCCAAAGATGAGGAGGTACTTGTGCCTCCTCCCATGGGAGACTTAGGTCTTAGACACTCCCTAAAGAGGGAGCCAAGGCCGGGCCACCACTTGGAAAAGGCCCGGGCAGGGAGAATACCGGCGAATCTTTAATAATAATAAATAATAAGGATTATCGACTGGACGAAGATTGGAAGACAGTGTGTGTTGTGTTCGCAAATCTGTGTTAGTTTACGCACAGATTAGCATCATTCCTGGTGATCCTTGGACTGTGTTCAGTGCTTCAGAGCAGTGAGCCACGAGAGGGTGGCTACGGGCCCCGACTGGGGCTCTGAGCCTCACAGCTCTGCACCCAGTGTGGGCGGCTGTGAGGTCACAGGCAGCAGCTCTGCTGCTGGCTCTGTCCCCACACCTACAGTCACCATGACAGATCCAGGAGAGCGGCCTAAACATTCCTTGGAATGCGGGGACGAGTTGGAGGACGACGTGGGGAAGGTGGGAGCCCCCACCAAGAAGGCCAAGGATGCAGTGGAGACTACTGCACCTACCAATCTGCCACTAGGTCCGTCGGCAGCCCCTACACAAGAAGACTTGCACCCCCAGATGGCCATAAGGGTCGTGGAAGGAAGCCAGGAGGATGTAGCTCCTCAAGTGGCAACGATGGAGCCATCCCAGGTCCCTACACCAGTTGCGTTGGCCTCCACAGTGGACGGGGACTGGTTGACTCCACGTGGAAGGAGGAGTTCCCGCTCAGCTCGGGCACTAGCAACCAGGGCCTTCAACAAATTCAAGGTTCCCAACTACGGGTTTGTAAGGTATCTGGAAGGTCTCCCCCACCTCAAGTTCCGCTGCGAGTTCACTCTCAGGAACGAGGTTCTGGTAATTCCTCGGGACGAAGACTCTTACGAGGAGTTGAAGGGGCTGGTTGTGACCCATCCCACCATGGTGGAACTGCTTGCTTCGGAGAAGGTGTACAAGGGGGTGCTTTTACACGTCCCTGTGCCCCTCCCACTGGACCCCATTTTGGAAGTGCCCAATATTGTCAAGGCGGAGCGACTCACTGCAACGGTGAACAAGGTGCCCACCCGCCAGGTGCTGATCCACCACAAAGGTCCACTTCCCACGCACCTGGACCTTGGGGTCTGGGGAAGATTCAAGACCCGACCATACCTGTCAGGCCCAGTACAATGCTTCAACTGCTAGGGGTTCAATCATATTGCAGCCACCTGCCAGCGAGAGAAGAAGTGTGGTGTGTGCAGCAAGGCACACGACTCGAAGGACTGCATTGCAATCCTCAAACATCCACCTGGCGAAGCCCTTCATCCAGAGCCCAAGTGTGCCAACTGCTCAAAGAGGCACCATGCCTGGAACCGGAGCTGTCCTGTGATGGTGCAGCACTGGCAGCAGGTTCGTCATCGGAACGACCCGACAGCCCCGACGCCACCCAGCCTTGGAACTGCCCAGCAACAGTCAGCATGGGCTCCAATCACGGCTCCCCGGATACCGCAGGAGGGCAATACCAGCGAGTTCCCAGCACTGGGCTCCCAGCGGTGGCATCAGAGGGCAGACACTGGTTTGCAGCAGCGCGGTCAACTGCGGCGTCAGATGGCAAGGTGGCCAAGAAGGCAGAATCATTGGGAAAAACAGCCACAGGCCAGGCACACTGCCCAGCAGGTCCCAGCTGGGCACCAACATTCCTTGCCATACGGCCAGCAGGCCTCTTCCCAAGGACAGGCCCCTACTGTGAGCGGCCAGCGTCAGGCAGAGGTTCCCCGCCAGGGGACTTGGAATCCCATGGCCACTCATGCCGGGCCCAGGGTGCACCCAGCTTATGCTGCTGCAGTGTCGACAGCCACCCAGACATACAGAGTGACCCAGCCCCGCCTCGACGGGTCGTCCAGCTCAATGCCTGCAGAGGTAATGGTCGAATCCTTTCCGGATCGACTGAAGAAAACCATCGGGGTCATCTCAGCGCTCCTCTGTCGCCTGCTGCCGTCGGCAGAGGACAGGGGCGCCTGCAGGCAGCTCCTGTCATGGATGCTGGGCGTGGTCCTACTGGACAGGAAAGACTCAATGGAACTTCAAGCCATCATCCAGGAGTCCTTCCAGTCTGTGATGGAGGAGGCCCTGGAGTCGCCAACAACGGACGACGAGTCCCAGGCAGAGATGGAATCAGTGAGCCACCTCTGCGGCCCATGAAGATCCTCCAGTGGAACATATGTGGGCTGCAGCGGAAAATTCACTTAGTGATTGAAGCTGCAGTTCAGGATGAGGTTGATGTCTTCCTGTTTCAGGAGACACTCACAGATTTGTCACGTCAAATGCAGCCACTTATTCCGGGATTCTCTGCCTACCTTCAGCGCCTGGAAGGGACTGGCAGGGGCACGGCGATCTACGTCAGGACCACTATCCCTCATTCAATCTCCACTGACCCCGTCGACTGTGGGGAGGGTCAGGCTGTCACCCTACACCTGGCGGATGGACCTCTCGTGGTTTACAATATTTACAGAAGCTCTCGGTACACCCTTGACATCTCAGAGGTGGCAGCACTCGCCCCACGGGAGGGTCTTGTTGTGGCTGGGGATGTCAATGCTCACCACCCAATACTTTCTTCTGTCTCTCCTACCAACGCAGCTGGGAGGCACCTTGCGGCTGTGCTGGAGGAGGTCCCTGAGATCGCCCTCGTCAATAATGGTGAGCCAACCCATCACTATGGTGGCCGCTTGGATGTCACACTCATCTCTAGGCGGTTGCTCTCGAGCGCGAGATGGGAGGTCCACCCCCGTCTCACCAGTGATCACTTTGCAGTGGTCACTACGCTGATGGTCCAGCGGTGCCCGCTCCCCACACCTACCCCCAGATGGAATCTAAAAAAGGCCGACTGGCAGTGCTTCCAGGAGGTCATTGAGCGTTGGTGGGCGGAGTCTCCCCTTCCAGAAGACCCAGATGAGGTGGCTCAAAGCTTGCAGGTGGCCTTCACATGTGCAGCTGAGGCAGCAATACCTAAGATTACAGGCGGAGGGTCATATAAACGTGACTGGTGGTTTTACAATGAGGACATCAGGGAACAGAACCACCGCATCAATGTTGTACGCAAGATGCACAGGCGTAATCCCACGGTTGAGTCCATGCGTCTGCTCAGGGAAGTGGTGCGGCATGCACGCCATGTCTCACACAGGGTCCGGCAGGCTAAATGGTTCGAGTGGTGTGCCTCCTTCAGCTACTCCTCCACCTTATCTGAGATTTGGACCAAGTTACGATTGGCCACTGGGCAGCGTCGCAGTGTGGCTGGGTTGCACCCAGACCCCGCAACGGAGGGAGAGCGTCTGGTGGACCTATTCACCTCCAGAGCGGCCATGGCTCAACTACCTCAGGATCTCCAGGACCTCCAAGCCACCCTCCTTCCTAGAAGGGTGATGGTGATCCAAGCAGCATGCCAGGCTGGGGATGTCACGGATGAAGACTTCACCGACCAGGAGCTCCAGGCGTCCTTCACATCTCATCAAGACACTGCTCCGGGGCATGATGGTATCACCTATGGCATGATCACTCGGTCTGGCCATTCTGGACACTCAGCTGTCCTGGGAGTCATCAACCAGACTTGGCGAGCTGGCAAACTCCCTGTCGTATGGAACGAGGCTGACATCATACCGATTCCTAAGCCTGGGGATCCTGGCAGTGTGAGACCCATCTCCCTCACCAGTTGCATCTCGAAGGTGTCTGAAAGGATGGTGTTGGAGCGCCTGAGGTGGAAGCTTGGCCCTCCTCATAAACACCTCTATGGCTTCACCAGAGGAGTGGGCACTTTCGAAAGCCTTACCACTCTACTGACCGGCATTGGGTCGGACGCCCAAGCCCACATTGTTGTCTTTCTTGACCTCGAGAAAGCTTTTGAGCTAGCCAGTGCACCTGCCATCCTCTCACTCTTGGCCCGCAGGGGGATTAAAGGCAGGCTGCTTTCATGGCTTCGTTCCTATCTCCAGGACAGGCGGGCCCGGGTACGCTTCCAGGGGCATGCCTCTTCTCTCAAGACCCTGTACAACGGCACTCCACAGGGGGGGGTGCTTAGTCCCACCCTGTTCAATGTACTGATGCATCAGCTGGTGTGCCTGCCTTTCTCCAGAGGGACCATCCTCCTCAGCTATGCTGATGACCTGGCACTTGTCGTACCTAGGAAGCGCCGGCTTTTGCAGCATGCCCAGGAGGACCTCGATCTGCTGGCTTCCACCTGCCGTCACTTGGGACTCAAGATATCTGCAGCAAAATCCAAAGCCATGATCCTTCGCACCAAGGTGCCCAGTCAGAGGCTGCGGGTCCTGGGCATCGACCTGGAGTGGGTTCACAGTTATAGGTACCTTGGCATCTACATTGACAGGCACCTCACCTTCCAGAAACATGTGTGCCACATTAAAGAGAGGGCTCTGCAGAGGGTCAGGGCATTGAGTGCCATGGCCAACCCTAGGGTTGGGGCCAGCCTCGAGGTCATGAGGTTGTTCTACATCCAGGCAATACGTTCCCTCGTTGACTATGGGGCACTTGCTCTGGTTCACGCCAGACCCACAAACATCAAATCCCTCTGTGTCATCCAGAACACAGCTGTACGGGCCATGCTGGGGGCTCCTAGGTGGGCCAATGCAGTGGCTCTGAACCTTGAGGTGCAGCTACAGCCTCTTGAAGACAGGATCCAACTGGTAGCTGCCAGGAGGATTGCAAAGTATCTCCGACTCCCAGGGGCTGACAAACTGATGAGAGATTTACGGGTCCGCCAGGGACAGGTCATTCCACTGCATCCCGGCCGCCGAAGGATGTGGTCGGTAGCAGATGCCACACAGAAGCTCTTGCCCATGACATTGCTCCAGGCGGGAGGCTGCGACAGACTGGCAGCGAACTACACGGTGCCACCCCCTTGGGCACCAGAGCTGTTTGCGGTGAGCTGGACAACCCTACCAGACAGCAAGAGGCATTGCACCCGGGACATTCTGCACCACCTTGCCTCGGCTGGCATTGTAGGTGTGGAAGGCCCAGGGTGTGTGCCATATTACACTGATGGCTCCAGAGACCCAGTGGCAGGCCGCACAGCTGCTGGGATGTTCCACAGCAATCTGACAGCAGGTTGGCGCCTCCCAGACCATTGCACCATCCTCCAGGCCGAACTCTTTGCCATCCAACAAGCTCTGCGGCATGCTCTTGCAGACCATCAGCATCCCCCCATCATCCACGTTGATTCCAAGGCAGCAATCCAAGCGCTTATGCACAGAGAGCCAAAGGACAACATACACTTAATCACATCCATCCGGGGTGACCTGCATACTCTCATGGCCCAGGGTCGCAGGGCTACCATCAACTGGATCCCGAGCCATGTGGGTATCCCTGGCAATGATGCTGCAGATGAGGCTGCTAGGACTGCAACCCTCGAGGCACAGCCACATGCTGCGATCTCCATCAGCCTCAGCCAGATTGCACTGTTGGCTGCTGGTGCGGCGAGGCGCCCATTCCCTGACCCTGGGGAGTCACGGAGCCTCTGTTGGTATGTCAGGGCGACCCACAGGGTGCCCCCTCCAAGTCTTCGGACACAGTCCAGGGAACTGAGGGTGCATATCCACCACCTACGCTTAGGGTATCCCACCACTGTGCGGATTGTTGAACGGGCACGAGAGGAGCTCTGTGCCCATTGTGACCGAATGGTTCCGCAGCCCTTGGTGCACTTCCTGTTAGACTGCCCGGCTACGATGCCCCTTCGCCGTAGACACTTCCCAATGACCCCAGTAGGGCAGACCCGAGAGAATGAGGCAGCACATCTTGTGTACTTAGCTGTCAGGGACTTGGAAACCTTACTTCCAGTCCTTGCATGTCATCCGCCCCCCCCGCTGAAGTTGCTGCGAGGGCCTGCTTTGGGCCTCCATTGCACTGCACACCAGCCACTGTTAGTGCACACTAACGTTTGGTACGTCATCTGGCCATAGGGCCGGTGAGGTACCCCCCCCTTCCTGCTGAAGACCTGCCACACAGGTGCAAGTAACGATAAATGTCACTTCCCTACCCGGGGAGCCAATGCCGGGTCACCAAAATGGAAGAGACCCGGGCCAGGATTACCGGCGAATCAAATAGAATAGAATAGAATAGAATAGAAAAGACCCGGGCCGGGAGAATACCGGCGAATAAAAAAAAAAAAAAAAAAAAAAAAAAAAAAAAAAAAAAAAAAAAAAAAAACATACCTATCCGAGACCAGTATAGATTGGATAGCACCCACAAGTACGGCGCTACTTATTAATTGTGGACTGTATAGATTATATTAGTGTAACTGAATGAAGGGGGGGGGTAGGTTACACATGGATATATCCATCAAAGAAAAACATTTGTATATAATCCCACCACTTACCAGATATTCTCTGGTGGTCACTTGACGTATCTGGATCACCCATAACCTATCCAATTACAACATACCTAACTGGCCAGTATCAGTCTGCTATAACTAGAAGGGTTACTTAACTGTGGGTGATTGATACTCCTTGTTTCCTCCATACACCATCTAATTTCGATGTCTTGCTACACCGACACGGTTCTTATTCCAGCAGGACGAGGTATCCGTCGGTTTGTCCCGGTTTAGAAGTCGTGACTCTATAAAACCTTCACTATCCTTGGGACAGGAACAACGAGGTAAACATGTGCACACACACTCTGGGAATGACAGTTCATATCGCTTCACCGATTCCTTAACTTAGTGTTATTATCACTGATTACATTACGATTTACAAGACGGTTTAATGTCTCATAATTATTAAACACATTGGAGGCCACTCCATTAAGATTTGAGACCGATGAGTGATGATTAAATCATGGGTATTTTTCCCCGGGACACAGTCCATGGCGACGTGCCAGTCACCACCGGTCCTACCATTATTCACTCATTTTACCACCTTATTTACAGCGGTGCCGTCAATCACGTTCCCTCACTCTTCACCAGGGACAGTCACCACACTTCCTATTATGAAGTGAGGCCTATATTAATCCTTAGGCCGCCGTGAACGCCAATTTCCTGGTCTCATGTTTTCACAGCCTCTTAAACCCATTCAAAACACTCCCGCCTCTCCCATGCCCCGAGTCGACCTCTACCTCCGTGTAGTGATACTGGTCCTGTGGGGAGCAGCAGCAGGATAATACTGCACCACCTCTTGGGGCCCTTAACAACAACAACAGTTTGGTGTGTCATGGGCGCCAACACATGGTGTGTGATTCTCTCCTACTATATCCATTTATCAGTGATGCAGATTACATGGTGAGTTTAAATATGTGGCCTGTAGTTATAACTTTTCTCTTGACATATGCAAGACATCACCATCCCTGTAGAAGCCATTATTAGATGTACTAGTCATTATATTTTGTTGTTGCAGAAGTACTATGAAGATTCTATGTTCAATAAAGCCTAGAGATAAGGCCTGTGTTTCTATCACAACAATTTATTGAACATAGAATCCTGGGCTACCTGGTGGTGATCCTGCACTAGACTACATCACAACATGGAGCGTTTACTGAAACCTGCTTATCAACGGCTGCTCAGGAATGGAAGCACTGGTTTAAGACTTTCGAAAACTTCTTGGGAGCCCTTCCTAAAGAAGATCTAGATAAACTAAGTATGCTCATCAATTTTGTGTCACCTAAGATATATGAGGCTATTTCTGAGTGTAATACCTACGAAGATGCTATCAAAACCCTCAAGTCTCAGTATATTAAACCTACAAATGAAATCTTTGCACGCTATCGCCTTGCAACTCGCCGCCAGCAGATTGATGAATCCTTAGAGGAATACTTTCAAGCACTGAAAATTTTAGGTAAGGACTGTCACTTCCAAGCAGTGACAGCTGCTCAGTATTGTGAAGAGTCCATCAGGGATGCTTTTATCAGTGGCCTGCAATCACCAATAATAAGGCAGCGTTTATTGGAGAATAAAACTCTCGACTTAGCTGCTGCCTTTGACCAGGCAAGAGCTCTAGATTCAGCCCAGAAGAATTCTGAAGTATACAGTACCACTCAGCCTTCTCGAGTGGTAAGTGCTGCAATTCCTGACCAAGACTCTTGCAATGAAGTTACTGTGGAACCTGCCTCAGTGACAGCAGCAGCAGGTACGGTGTGTTTCTTTTGTGGTTTTTCAAGACATCCACGTCCAAAGTGTCCTGCTCGTGAAGCAATGTGCCATAAATGCCACAAGAAAGGTCACTTTGCTAAAGTATGTCGTGCTAATGCATCAACAAGAGCTAGTGCCTCCACACATTCCAGTGATCATGCGACTCTAGCAACAGTGACTTCTGCGGCTACTCCAAATTCACTGTCAAAGGCAGTTGTGAAAGTATTCATCAAAGGAACAGAAGTAGATGGTCTTATTGATAGTGGCAGCTCAGAGAGTTTCATCAACCTTGACTTAGTTAAACGGCTCTCCTTGACTCTACATCACTCATCAGGTACCGTTTCCATGGCATCAACATCTCTCTCTTTTCAGACCTTAGGGTTTTGTAAGGTAAATCTCAGAGTTAATGGAAAGGATTATCAAGATGTACATTTAGCTATTCTGCCACAACTGTGCTCTGATGTTATCCTTGGTCAGGACTTTCAGAAGCTGCATGGTAGTGTCACCTTAACATATGGAGGTGAACTGCCTCCTCTTGTTGTCTGTGGACTTAGCACTTTAAGGGTAGACCCACCAAAGCTGTTTGCAAATCTTACCGCGGATTGCCATCCTATATCAGCTAAGTCACGCCGCTATTCTTATGAGGATCGGATGTTCATTGAGAAAGAAACTCAGAGGCTGCTGAAGGAGGGTATTATAGAACCGAGTGATTCCCCTTGGCGTGCACAGGTTGTTGTTGTTAAAGATGGTTATAGGAAACGGAGACTGGCTATCGATTACTCTGAGACAATCAACAAATTTACACTTCTTGATGGGTACCCTCTACCTCGAATTGACGATACAGTGAACAAAATTGCTCAGTACTATGTGTTTAGCACAATTGATCTACAGAGTGCCTATCATCAAGTCCCTATAAGGAATGAAGATAAACCATACACAGCGTTTCAGGCTAGTGATGGCCTGTATCAGTTTACCAGAGTCCCTTTTGGAGTCACCAATGGGGTAGCCTGCTTCCAACGAATTATGGATTCACTCATTCAGGAAGAGCAACTCATGGGAACTTATGCGTATTTAGATAATGTTACCATTTGTGGCAAGACCCAGGAGGAACATGATGCAAACCTTGATAAGTTTTTGGAAGCCGCCAAGAAGAAAAATATCAGTTACAATGAGGAAAAGTGCACTTTTTCAACTAAAAGGCTTAGCATCCTTGGTTATGTAGTGGAAGGAGGTTCAATATTCCCAGACCCTGAACGACTACGACCTCTACGGGAACTTCCAATGCCTCAAGACAAAAAGTCACTCCGAAGAACTCTTGGTCTCTTTGCTTATTACTCACAATGGATCTACAACTATTCAAGTAAAGTCCGCCCATTGAGTGCTACCACATTTCCTGTGACAAAGGAAGCAGAAGCCGCTTTCCATACTCTCAAACAGGACATTGAAAACTCAGTAGTTCAAGCCATTGATGAGTCCCTACCATTCGAAGTGGAAACGGATGCATCTGACATTGCCATTGCTGCAGTCTTATCTCAGGCAGGACGACCAGTAGCCTTCTTTTCGAGAACTTTTCAAGGATCAGAGAAATGTTATGCTGCTGTAGAAAAGGAAGCCCAGGCCATCATAGAAGCAGTTCGCCACTGGAGGCATTATTTAACTGGTAGACATTTCACCATAAGGACTGACCAACGGTCCGTGATGTATATGTTCGACAAGAGGCACAAAAGTAGGATAAAGAATGACAAGATATTACGCTGGAGGATGGAACTATCGTGTTATGACTTTGATATTCTGTACCGACCGGGTCAAGAGAACATCTCACCTGATGCATTCTCTAGGTCCCACTGTGGAGCAGCATGTCATGATTTGCAATCACTCTCAGCTCTCCACAAGGCTTTGTGTCACCCAGGAGTTACACGCCTGTACAATTTTGTCAAATCAAAGAACATGCCCTACTCAGTGGAAGATGTGCGACAAGTGATCAGAGCATGCAGAGTATGTGCAGAGTGCAAGCCAAACTTTCATCAGCCATAGAAGACTCATCTCATAAAATCCACCCAGCCTTTCGAAAGATTGAATATAGATTTCAAAGGACCTCTACCAAGCACAAATCAGAATAGGTATTTCCTTAACATAGTAGATGAATATTCAAGGTTTCCCTTTGTATTCCCCTGTGCAAATATGGCTGCTTCAACTGTTATTAGTTGTCTTTCACAGTTGTTCTCTATTTTTGGTATGCCAGCTTATATCCATTCAGACAGGGGATCTTCGTTCATGAGTAACGAACTTCAGGAGTTTTTGGCTAGCAAAGGTATTGCCTGCAGCAGAACAACAAGCTACAACCCTCAAGGCAATGGTCAAGTGGAGCGGTTCAATGGTACTATATGGAAGGCAGTTACAATGACATTGAAGTCGCGCAATCTACCTGTTCAACACTGGCAAACTGTCCTACCTGATGCTCTTCACTCTATTAGATCACTGCTGTGCACAGCTACTAATGCAACCCCTCATGAAAGACTCCTCAACTATTCACGTCGTTCCTCTACGGGAGCCTCTGTGCCCACTTGGTTATGTCATCCTGGACCCGTTCTCCTGAAGAGTCACCGTAGGATGAACAAGACGGATCCTTTAGTGGAAGAGGTAGAGCTCCTGCAAGCTAATCCACATTACGCCCACATTCGCTACCAAAATGGTGAAGAGACTACAGTATCTACAAGACATTTAGCCCCAGTTGAAATCCCTATTAGTGTGGAATCTCAAGATACACCAATAGATGTGAAAGATGCTTCGTTTTCTCCTGGAAAGCCCCTTGAGAGTACCCCTATGGAAATAGAGGATTCTGCTCCAGCAGTTAATCAAACCCCGCTGGAAAATATCGAACCTGGTGAAGAGGCTCAAAGGCTACGAAGGTCGGGACGTGTACGTCGCCCACCTAACAGTTTGGGAGATTACTGTCTCTGATATTTTAGAAGGGGGAGATTGTAGTGATACTGGTCCTGTGGGGAGCAGCAGCAGGATAATACTGCACCACCTCTAGGGGCCCTTAACAACAACAACAGTTTGGTGTGTGTCATGGGCGCCAACACATGGTGTGTGATTCTCTCCTACTATATCCATTTATCAGTGATGCAGATTACATGGTGAGTTTAAATATGTGGCCTGTAGTTATAACTTTTCTCTTGACATATGCAAGACATCACCATCCCTGTAGAAGCCATTATTAGATGTACTAGTCATTATATTTTGTTGTTGCAGAAGTACTATGAAGATTCTATGTTCAATAAAGCCTAGAGATAAGGCCTGTGTTTCTATCACAACACTCCGCACATCCGCGCATGCACAAAGGGAACTCCTGGTTCTATCCTATTTTCAAATACATTTTTGACTCATATCGACACATTAAACACCTATTAGGCACTATAGCTTCGGGAAATTAAAATATTTTCCACACTGCGGCCGGGTGGAGGTCGTTGCTAGACGACTTAAATAACGTGGAGTACAATTTTCCCATCTTCACTGGCCACCTGGCTTGGGAACTCCAACATTGGTATTTACATAATCACCCATTAATTCTTTCCACCTGTTAACTCCTCAGGTAGGGCTCCATCCAAAGCACACTCAAGCCTCCATGCTTCTAGTATTAACAATTTCCCTCTTATTGTAAGGTGTGACACTAAGCCTATGCTCCCTGGGTTAATTTATTGGGCATACTGGAATTATGAGACTTTAACAATAACAAGTCTCTCTCAGTGTCCCAAGTCAGCCCCAGCACCTTACTGCATTATTTCATTAACCCCTTCACATATCCTCATTAATTCCTCTTCAGTTGATGTCACACCCGGAAATTGTCCACATAAGATTATTTACCCAATTACTTCGCTCAGTGGACCACCTGTGCACTTAAGGTGTGCATTTATCGTCGCCTGAAGTAAGAACAATTTATTATTTAACTATTTATTAATTATATCATTATAAGCAGTCAACAATTTTGGTGTCTTGCTCAGTTCGCAGAGCTGGGCCCTTTAACTGTCCATACGCCATCCTATAATTAGTAGGTAATTCTGGACGGTCGAGCTTCCACGGAAGTCGCCCCCAGTAATGTCCAGATTCACATTTAACATCCTTCAGGTATTGTTCCTGAGTAAAGGAATCATTTGGACTTTCCTCATTTATATTAATCCCTATGCTGTCCAGCTCCCACAAATTAGACTGGTTCAACATCATTCTCGATAGAAGAATACTTGTACTGGGTTGACCTTTAATGAGCAAGACACCGTGACTGTATTTACTACTTCCTCTAGTCATTATTACTAGGCGGTAGTCTGCCACATATTACATGGCCCGTTCCAGTGTTGAGGAGAGTGACGCCGCATGGTTTTGGATTTATGCCCTTTATCCTGAATTATTACATCCAACACCGGCAAGGCTACCTCAGCTAGGCCATCATTATTGCCATTAGCTGCAACCTTTACATCAGTCACTGCAGTGTCAGGGTTATTAACATTATCATTATTGTCACCATTATTATAAGAATTACATACAACCCTGCACATAACTGTATGGTGCTTTCCCTTGTTGCATTGATAGCAACTGTTCAATTTGGTATGACAATCCTTTACATTATGATTGTCTAGACATCTGATAAATCTGTCAAGTTCTTTCATTCTTTCCACTTTAATATCCCATGAATTACAGGCATTACAATTTTTAGTGAAATGAGTACCCTGGCAGAAGAGGCAGTCTCTCTTTTCCTTGCCTGACCTCTTATTAACTGGGTTACCCTTACTGAGGTACTTATTCCTCTTACCTTGATGTGAGGAACCACTATTACTGATTCCTGACTTGATATGTGCCTATTTAACTCTGGGATTATTTTTCCCTTTTGAGACTTGACAGATACTTCAGTCATTATGTGTTATATCCTTAGAACTGTTTGGCTGACTGGTCTGCAATTGAACAATTAATTCCTGCCGACCTAGCCTGATTTCCTCCAGACCGTACTCTGGAGGTTTTGGCAAACCCACCCTTTGCATTAATAGGTTGATCAACTGCCTGGATTACACCCTTTAATTTATTCAAAGCCTTACTTTTACAAGACAGTTTTTCTTCCAATTCGTAATGTTGATTAATTAAAACATTTTTTTCCATTCCATCTGCACAATTTTCCAGCAGATCTCTTTCACAGTCTTTAAACCACAATTTGTACCAATCAAATCTGCTCTCTAAAACATCTAAACATAACTTTAATTCATTGGGGTTCACGGTTCTTTGATTCATTAAATCCAAGCACTTGTATGCCTTCGTCACATGGCCTTTAATAGCCTGTAATGATACTTTCATTACTCTAAAATTCACGGACTTGTCAGCCACATGAACTCCATCAGATCCAGTCATGGTTAGAGAAATATTAATCACTGATTATACAACTTAAGTAGGCGCCTTATAAGAGTAATTCTTGCACTTTACTCTTGTATAAATCCTAGGCACACATGTGCTAGCAATTAATTGGGCTAATTATCATCCACCACACGATCGATTAAATTTGTGTACCCTATACCCACTTCCTTCAATCAGTCACTTAATTATTAAGTAATTAATTCAATTAATTTTTTCACTGATTGCATCTGGTTCAGGAAGGACCAGCGGGCAGATGTGGAAAATTTTATAGGGGTGATTACCTTTATGTACCTTTATGGCCCGGTGGCCTGGTGGCTAAAGCTCCCGCTTCACACACGGAGGGTCCGGGTTCGATTCCCGGCGGGTGGAAACATTCCGACACGTTTCCTTACACCTATTGTCCTGTTCACCTAGCAGAAAATAGGTACCTGGGTGTTAGTCGACTGGTGTGGGTCGCATCCTGGGGGACAAGATTAAGGACCCCAATGGAAATAAGTTAGACAGTCCTCGATGACGCACTGACTTTCTTGGGTTATCCTGGGTGGCTAACCCTCCAGGGTTAAAAATCCGAACAAAATCTTATCTCTTATCTTATCTTAAGTAATCTCATTGGGAGACAACCCTATATTGTTTACCGTAGTCACCCCGTGTAGATATGTGAGAAAACTTCACCACCTCTGGTCGCTGGAGGTGGGCCTTCGACCTCACAATCTTATCCATATCTATCCGAGACCAGTATAGATTGGATAGCACCCACAAGTACGTCGCTACTAATTAATTGTGGACTGTATAGATTATATTAGTGTAACTGAATGAAGGGGAGGGGGTAGGTTACACATGGATATATCCATCAAAGAAAAACATTTGTATATAATCCCACTACTTACCAGATATTCTCTGGGGGTCACTTGATGTAGCTGGATCACCCATAACCTATCCAATTACAACATACCTAACTGGCCAGTATCAGTCTGCTATACCTAGAAGGGTTACTTAACTGTGGGTGATTCATCGACACCATGCCTAACCCTTCAAGGGTAGGGTAGGTGCCTGAGCCCGAGCCTTTAGCTCATAAGACTGTCATTCCCATTTGCCCCCTTGGGGCAGGGATGGGAGACCAGAGAGGCCTAGCTTGTGGCTAGGCCTGGGGACAGTTGGTGCCAAAGATGAGGAGGTACTTGTGCCTCCTCCCATAGGAGACTTAGGTCTCAGACACTCCCTAAAGAGGGAGCCAAGGCCGGGCCACCACTTGGAAAAGGCCCGGGCCGGGAGAATACCGGCTAATCTTTACCTAACCTTTACCTGTGGGTGATTGATGCTCCATATTTCCTCCATTCACCATCTCATTTCGATGTCCTGCTACACCGACACGGTTCTTATTCCAGCAGGACGAGGTATCCGTCGGTTTGTCCCGGTTTAGAAGTCGTGACTCCATAAAGCCTTCACTATCCTCGGGACAGGAACAACGAGGTAAACATGTGCACACACACACTGGGAATGGCAGTTCATATCACTTCACCGATTCCTTAACTTAGTGTTATTATCACTGATTACATTACGATTTACAAGACGGTTTAATGTCTCATAATTATTATACACATTGGAGGCCACTCCATTAAGATTTGAGACCGATGAGTGATGATTAAATCATGGGTATTTTTCCCCGGGACACAGTCCATGGCGACGTGCCAGTCACCACCGGTCCTACCATTATTCACTCATTTTACCACCTTATTTACAGCGGTGCCGTCAATCACGCTCCCTCACTCTTCACCAGTGACAGTCACCACACTTCCTATTATGAAGTGAGGCCTATATTAATCCTTAGGCCGCCGTGAATGCCAATTTCCTGGTCTCATGTTTTCACAGCCTCTTAAACCCATTCAAAACACTCCCGCCTCTCCCATGCCCCGAGTCGACCTCTCTCCCTGCACATCTGCGCATGCGCAAAGGGAACTCCTGGTTCTATCCTATATTCAATTACATTTTTGACTCATATCGACACATTAAACACCTATTAGGCACTATAGCTTCGGAAAATTAAAATATTTTCCACAGAATGATTTTGTGTGTGAGGATCTTGTGTTTTTCTTAAGTGCACTGCCAAAGGTGGCAATAGTTGGTGGGGACTGGAATAGTGTAATCAGGGTGGCTGATGTGGACCCAAAAGGGGCTGGATATATGTCTGTGGCTCTTAGGGATTTATTAAGGGATGTTAGGTTACGTGATGCCTTTGGGGGGCGGTGAGGGAGACTGAATATACATTTGTTAGGAGTGGATATGCTGCGAGACTAGATAGAGTGTACCTTTCTCAGGGAGTGGATGTGAAATCTTTCAGTACTGTTGAGGCTACAATGTCAGATCATAGGGCAGTGGTGGTGGAAGTTGGGTGGGGGACGCTCGAGAACATATATAGAAGTTATTGGAAATTAAATAAAGTGTGTGTGGTGGAGGGGTTTTCAGTCCTATGGAGGGAGCTTAGTGTGGAAGAACAGGGAGTGGATGACATTGTGACATGGTGGGATAGTGTTGCAAAGGAAAGGATTAGAAAGTTTTATGTGAGAGAAGGAAAACGTATTAATAATTTAAAATATGGACTGGCTAACTATTTAGAGGATAGGTTAAGGGGTTGCTATTAGCGGGGGTGGGTGGGAATAATTTTCCTATGGACGATATAGCTGGAATAAAGGGGAGGTTGAGGGTGTTGCGAAATGAAAGGTTTCAAGCTGTAAGGGTGCAGGCAGGGGTGGAAGAAGTGCTTTGGGGCGACAAGCCGTCAGTGTGTGGTTTGCGGCATCAAACGCAAAGGCAGGCAGTGACAGCTATCCCATGTTTAGAGGTAACAGAGATGGTTGGGAATTATAGAGCATGGCAGGAGATACGAACCACGAAGGGGATGTGTGCATATATGGAGGCTTGGTACAAGAAGTACTGGAACAGTGGGGGGGGTGGGTGACGTGGCGTTGGACAAGGTATGTACGTATGTGACGTGTAATTTAGGAAATAGTGATAGAAAGGCTTTAGGTGGGACTATTATGGCAGAGGAAATAGAGAATGCATTAAGGGGAATGTGGAAGGGATAAGCTCCTGGTATTGATGGTCTCCCGGTAGAATTTTATTTACAACATTGGACGTTAATAAGGGGATTTATAGTTAGGTTATTTAATCGTATGAAGGAGGAGGGTAAGTTGGGGGAGAAGCAGGTAACAGCAGTTGTAGTGTTGGTCCCGAAGGTCAAGGGGCAGCCCACCCTTCGGGAGTACCGAGCCATATCACTGATGTGTGCAGACTTTAAGGTGTTTGCAAAAATTTTAGGTAATAGGTTCAAATGTGTTGTGGGGAGGGTGGTGATCAAAATCTCAGTTTGGGTTGCTGGGAAGGTCGATGATTGAAGGACTTGGGATACTGAGAAGTTTTGTGGAAGCTAAGGGTGGGGGTGGAGGGGCGGCTTTGTTGGCTCTAGATTGGCAGGGAGCATATGATAGAGTGGAAAGGGGAGCTTTGCAGGTTATACTTAGGAGACAGGGTTTTGGGGAGGAAATAGTCGAGTGGGTAAATACATTGTACAAGGGGGCAAAAATGAGGATACAGATTAATGGGTGTATGGGGAGGGAAATTGCAATGGGTAGAGGCCTTAGACAGGGATGCCCCATGTCCCAAATATTGTTTGCATGTTTCCAGGACCCCTTTTATAGAATGGTTGACCGTAGCTTATGTACGCCATGTAAGGGAAGTGTGGGGGGTGGGAGGGCCTGGCCGGGTTTAATTGGATATCTTGACGACATCACTGTTCTCATTCGTGAAGGGATGTCAATGGGAGTGTTGGACGAGGTTGTGCAATTATTTGGAAGTGCCACGGGCATGTAGGTAAATAGTGCAAAGTCAAGGTGCATGGGGTTGGGTTCTTGGTTGGGTTGTGGGGGGGGAGATGTAATGTTGTTAAAGAATGGGCGGTGTCTTTAAAGATTTGTGGTATTATTTATAAGGATGACATGGTTGCAGCATGGGAGGGAAACTCGGATAGGTTATTGGAAAGGATCGTGGGGCGTCTAGGTGTTCTGAGACCCCAGCACCTAACTCTTATACAGTGAGTGATAGTCGTAAACATTTTATTGTATAGTAAGATTTGGTGTATTGCAGCTGTGGAAAATTGCATTTATCTGAATGTAACTAATTATGTACATAACAGTAAATGATAACAAAGATAATTATTATTTATCAATGTTACATAGACAAGTAGGAATTTGGGACACCTAGGTCGCAAAAAATGTCCCCCTTCGATACCTACCACTGTCATAACCACAAGTTGCTCTGGACCTATTAATTAAATGAAATATTCCAACAGACCCCTGGCAGTCTTCAAGCTGGCACTGGACAAGCACCTAAAGTCAGTTCCGGATCAGCCGGGCTGTGGCTCGTATGTTGGTTTGCGTGCAGCCAGCAGCAACAGCCTGGTTGATCAGGCTCTGATCCACCAGGAGGCCTGGTCTCAGACCGGGCCGCGGGGGCGTTGACCCCCGGAACACTCTCCAGGTAAACTCCAGGTATATAAATTCACATATACATAACAGAAGGAAAATATATCTTAATATCACTCACCAATTTGACTGGATATTAAGTTGTATCATACTCAGAAAAACCTCACTAACTAAATTTATGAAAACACTGGCCAGAATTATACACAAATCTAGAGAGCTTATCTGAGGTTCATGGAGCTGTCTTGTCCAGTCGTCTGATATCTCAAGTTATGCAGGAATGCACAACCAACAATTTCGCCTCCTATTTGAGAGGTGTCAATCCAATTTTAACCTCTAGAGCACGAAAAATTCTTCCCATTATATTAACGTTGTATCCAATTCAAAACCAAGATGGCGAGTCTCCTGCGCATGCGCAGAGCCTCCCTGTCGGCTCCATTCTCTTCTTTTAAAAATACACTTTTAATCAAGTTTATTTACACAGCATAATATTGGGAAATTATTTTCCACAGCAGCTGTGTTCCCAATTACAGGGACAGCGATTGCGGGGATTCTAAGACGGGTGTACAAATTTTTGTGGGGTTCACGTTGTGATTGGTTACGGAGGGAAGTTGTAATGTTACCTGTAAGTCAGTGTGGGTTGGGGTTGATGGATTTGAGACGGAGGGCTAAATGTGTGTTTATTAAATGGAAAGTGTTGCATGAGGGTGTGAACGCAGGGCAGTTGGGAAGGATACATGACAGGCTGGGTATGTTGTATCGAGGAATGGAGTTGAGGGAATGCGAAATCGTTTTGAGGGCTGTGATGTTGGTTAGGGAACTGAGAAAGGTTTGTATAAGGGTTTTGTGTAGGTTACTTGTAGGTAGGTGCGTTGTCCCAGTTGAGGGTTTGTTCCCCATGTATGCGTGGAAGAGTATTTGGTTTAGATTTAGTAAAATGAAGTTAAACCCTCGGGCGCATGAGGTGATGTTTCGTTTTCTGCATGGGATCCTTCTGTCTGGTGAGATACTACGAAACAGACAGGTTGAAGAGGGTGGTGGGTGTTGTATCTGTGGAGGAGATGAGACAGCGTTCCATGTAGTTTACTTTTGTGAAGGGCTAGAGGAAGTTAGGTGCTGGTTAAGTAGGTTGGTACAGAGGGTGGGTGGCCGTGGGGTGTTGGTTTTGCATGCTTTAAGTCTAGATATGGGTGGGTTAGACGAGGGTGTGATAAGAGCTTTAGATTATATCATGATAGATTATATGTATATGTCGCGGGTGATGAGGGAGAGAGGGGATAGTGAAGAGAAAAGGAAGGTTCTTGCGGTAACGTTCTATCGTACGATATGTCGTAACAGAGATTTGTATGGGAGGAGGTGGGATCAGGCTTTCTCAGAGGGGTATAGAATGCTAACGTTAGGGATTCTCGTAAATCTGTGACTGATAATGAGTGAGTGAAGGGGCTTTTATAGGTTGGAGGGAGTCGTGAGAGTGTTGTGAATGTGGGTTTGGAATGGTTTCCTGGTTTTCATTGAGACTTTATGGCATCCAAGTGTGGATGTAGAGCTCAAGGTCTCGTTATGTTAGATATAACACTTTTCAGAATGTAGGTATAATATAGTAGATTTTTTTATGTATAATTCTGATGTGTATCAGTCTTGTATGACACGATTCTTGAGTAATAAGTTCTTTTCGACATGAAGTTTGTATGTATGTTACGTGCTGAGTTTTTGCACGATGAGATATACTTATATACTGTTTTGCTTTGTGCATACAGTGCATCTGATTAATGTGATTTTGTGAAACCTTTTGTGTGTACGTGTGTGTGTGTGTGTGTGTGTGTGTGTGTGTGTGTGTGTGTGTGTGTGTGTGTGTGTGTGTGTGTGTGTGTGTGTGTGTGTGTGTGTGTGTGTGTGTGTGTGTGTGTGTGTGTGTGTGTGTGTGTGTGTGTGTGTGTGTATGTGTGTGTGTGTGTGTGTGTGTGCGTGTGTGTGTGTGTGTGTGTGGGTGTGTGTGTGTGGGTGTGTATATATATATCCATTTATATTGTATTGAGCCTTTGTCATGGGTCAGGCGTTATGTAATACTTTATATATGTATGATTCGATTCTTTTTAAAGTTTATAATTATGGTCTGTACCCTGATACCGGTTTGGTGTCAATGGTAATTAGTCTGTATGGTATACAGACATATCTAGACAGTTTAGTCTGTATGGTATACAGACATATCTAGACAGTTTAGTCTGTATGGTATACAGACATATCTAGACAGTTTAGTCTGTATGGTATACAGACATATCTAGACAGTTTAGTCTGTATGGTATACAGACATATCTAGACAGTTTAGTCTGTATGGTATACAGACATATCTAGACAGTTTAGTCTGTATGGTATACAGACATATCTGGACAGTTTATTCTGTATGGTATACAGACATATCTAGACAGTTTAGTCTGTATGGTATACAGACATATCTAGACAGTTTAGTCTGTATGGTATGCAGACATATCTAGACAGTTTAGTCTGTATGGTATACAGACATATCTAGACAGTTTAGTCTGTATGGTATACAGACATATCTAGACAGTTTAGTCTGTATGGTATACAGACATATCTAGACAGTTTAGTCTGTATGGTATACAGACATATCTAGACAGTTTAGTCTGTATGGTATACAGACATATCTAGACAGTTTAGTCTGTATGGTATACAGACATATCTAGACAGTTTAGTCTGTATGGTATACAGACATATCTAGACAGTTTAGTCTGTATGGTATACAGACATATCTAGACAGTTTAGTCTGTATGGTATACAGACATATCTAGACAGTTTAGTGACGTAGGCCATTTGTGTCAGAGATTTTGTATATGGGTTTATTGTAACACTATAGCGCTTCAGTTTTTGTGTTCTAAGCTGTATTCTTTTTCTGTATATTCGTATGTTGGTATATGTAAAGCTGTATTGTTAGGGATACGTATGTAGATGTTCTAGTAAGATTATGATGTTAGGTTTTGGTTTTTTGGTTAATGTGAAGGATGGGATTTAACTGATATAACTTCTTTGTATATTTTATGTTCAAGTGTATTGAGCCTTTGTCAGATGTCATGTTATATGTACAATTTATATATATGCAAGGTTTTGCATCAATGAATGTGTATATATTCAAATTCAAATTCAATTCAAAGTTTATTCTCTATAAGGATTACAATGCTGAGTTTACAGAAATTTGGTTATTGTTTGGTTTACATGTAGTAAAATAGTGATTACAGAGTGTACCACTAGAACGCTTAGCATGGCTAGGCATTTCTGGCATACTTAGTTTTATTCTTAATTGTAAAATATTACAAATTATGAGGTAAGTTGGTATTATGGCTAAGTGACTAAATACTAGTTTATGAGTTTAGCAATGTGAATGCTTTTGTTTTGGCACAGTATATAGTTTCAGTATTGGAGTATCACAGGATTCATTATTTTAAGACTGAGATTAATATTTCTGTTTATGGTCAAATGGGTGAGTGAGTGTAAGTGTGAACCACCAGGTGGTATTCGTGTAGTTAGTTGACGGGGTGTATCAGGGAGATAAGATGTTTTCTAATGGTAGTTTTGAAGGTGATGAATGTGTCTGCAGTTCTAGAGTTCTCAGGTAGGGTATTCCAGATTTTAGGGCCTTTGACATACATTGAATTTTTGTAAAGGTTTAGTCGGACACGGGGAATGTCGTAGAGATGTTTGTGTCTGGTGTTATGCCTGTGGGTTCTGTCACAACTATCAAGAAAGCGTTTTAGGTCAAGGTTGATATTAGAGTTTAAGGCCCTGTAGATATAGATTGCACAGTAGTAAGTGTGGATG
Source organism: Cherax quadricarinatus (assembly GCF_038502225.1). NCBI lineage: Eukaryota > Metazoa > Arthropoda > Malacostraca > Decapoda > Parastacidae > Cherax > Cherax quadricarinatus. The sequence continues at coordinate 37,088 of NW_027196434.1, forward strand.
TACTGAACTGGGAGTAAGTTTAGATCTTTGAAGAGTGGGGGGGTGTGCTGCCAGGGATGGGATTTAGTGATTATTCTTACTGCAGCTTTTTGTTGGGTTATTATTGGCTTTAGGTGTGTTGCTCCAGTTGATCCCCTAGCACAAATAGCATAGGTGAGGTATGGATAAATAAGTGAGTGGTATAGTGTGAGAAGGGCATTTTGCGGCACGTAGTATCGTATCTTGGAGAGGATCCCAACCGTTTTGGATACTTTTTTGGCTATATGCTGGATATGGGTGCTGAAATTCAGGTTGTTGTCAAGGTATAAGCCTAGGAATTTTCCCCCATTATTTCTGGTAATTAGAGTGTTGTCAATCTTAATGTTAATTTGTGCATCTCCTGCTCTGCTACCAAACATAATATAGTAAGTTTTGTCAGTGTTAAGCGTAAGTTTATTGGCTGTCATCCAAGTCGATATTTTAATCAGCTCCTCATTCACAATGGTGTTGAGGGTGGCAAGATTAGGGTGAGAGATGACATAAGTCGTGTCATCAGCAAAGAGAATGGGTTTCAGGTGTTGGGATACGTTTGGAAGGTCATTGATGTATATGAGGAAGAGCAGGGGACCAAGGACACTTCCCTGCGGAACTCCAGTATCAAGTGGCCGTGTTGCTGATGCTGTGTCTTTAATGGTGACGTACTGATACCTATTAGTAATGTAAGATTTGAAATAAGCAAGCGCATGGCCTCTTATACCGTAGTGGTCAAGTTTGTGGAGTAGGATTTGGTGGTTTACTGTGTCAAAAGCTTTTCTTAGGTCAATAAAAATTCCTAGTGGATATTCCTTATTTTCCAATGCTGTGTAAAGCAGATCTAGCATTTTTATGATTGCATCATTAGTGCTTTTATTTTTCCTGAATCCAAACTGGCAGGGGTTGAGTATGTTTTGAGCCGTTATAAATGAATACAGTCTCTTGTACACGAGTTTCTCAAAGATTTTGGATAGCAATGGTAAGTTAGATATTGGCCTATAGTTGTTTAAGTCTGTAGGGTCACCACATTTATGTATTGGTGTAACCCTTGCCATCTTGAGTAGTTTCGGGAAGGTGCTAGTCTCTATTGACTTGTTAAAAAGTAATGAAATAGCATGCGAAAGGACATGGGCCGCTCGCTTGTACAGTAATGGTGGGACATGAGACAGATTCCCCGAGTTATTTTTAAGCGACTTTATGATCCCAATGACTTCCGTGGGCTCAGTTGGTGCAAGATAGAAGGAATTAGGGAAATTACCATCTAGGTAGTCGCCGGCATGGGCATTGGTATGTGGGATTTTACTGGCGAGATTAGATCCTATGTTTGAGAAGAAGTCGTTTATCTTGTTAGCTGTGTCAGTGGGATGTAGTGGTGTTTCATTAGGTTTAGTTAGGACAATATTCTTGGTTTTTCTCAGTTTGTGGGTCCCTAGAATCTGAGAGAGTGTTTTCCAGGTCTTTTTTATATCTCCTCTAGTGTCTGTGAATCTACTGGAGTAGTATAGTTGTTTGGCTTTTTTTATTACTTTGGTGAGAGCTGATGAATAGTGTTTAAGAGTATCTTTGTGTATTAAGCCCTGTCTATATTGCTTTTCATATTGGTGTTTCTTGTCTATGGATTTCAGAATGGTGCTGGTTAGCCATGGGCAACCAAGCCGTTTGTTTGAGATCTGTTTTGTTTTTATAGGACAATGTTTGTTGTATAGTCTAAGTAATTTGTTAAGAAAGATGTCTGTCCAGTCATCAATACCATTGGCCTTGGAGAATTCTGTAGGCCAATCAACAGTCTCTAGGTCAGCTGTGAATTTCCTTACTGAGGCCTTGTCATGGAGTCTAAATGAGACTTTGTTGTATTCAAGTGGTGGTTTACTAATGTTTGTCAGGAGGAAGGTAGGGTAGTGGTCTGTAGTGCTATCTGTGATTATCCCTGATTTAAGGGGGGCTAGTATATTGGTCCATATGTGGTCTATTATGGTTGCACTTGTCTCAGTGAGCCTGGTTGGTTTAGTTATTGTTGGTATGAGAAGTGTGTTGTTCATATTGTTGATGAAATCAGTTACAGGCTGATCATCTAGTAAGCCAAGGTTGATGTTGAAGTCTCCAGCTAAGAGAAGGTGGTGCTTATTCATTTGTCTGTTTGTTATTAGTGACTTTAATTTCTCACTGAAATTTGGGATGTTTGTGTGAGGTATCCGGTAAATGGCACCAATTGTTATAGGCGTCTTAAGGTTTTTTACAGTAAAATTAGCAAAAATGTATTCCCCATATTCATCACTAAAGCAAGTGGTGCTAAGACAAGATAATTGGTTAGAGTAATAGATTGCAATACGACCCCCAACTTGGTTTGTTCTGCAGTTGTGAATTGCTGTGTATCCTGGTAGAGGGTAGATATCTACTGTGTCCTGCTTAAGCCAGGTCTCAGTAAGAATAATGCAGGAGAAGGGTATCTTTAGTGATTCAAGGAGTGCTAGGAGGTCATCATATATGTCAATTCACGACCCTGTGACAGTATTTCTTTTAGCTATGTTCTTGCCGTAAGTTCTTGTTGTATGTTTGGCAGCAATATCTTGCGAGCATATAGTTGCAATCTGTTTGTCAGTTAATTTGATTGAGATCCATACTGTTTCTTTATTTTTATGTTAAACTGTATTGGTTTTAAATAAAATATAAAAAAAAAAATCGAGATCAGAGCAACTCTGAACACTGTTATATCGTGAGTTGTCTCGACCAGAGCTTTTTTTTTTTTTTTTTTTTTTTGATTCGCCGGTATTCTCCCGGCCCGGGCCTTTTCAAAATGGTGGCCCGGCCTTGGCTCCCTCTTTAGGGAGTATCTGAGACGTAAGTCTCCCATGGGAGGAGGCCCAAGTACCTCCTCATCTTTGGGACCAACTGTCCCCAGGCCTAGCCACAAGCTAGGCCTCTCTGGTCTGCCATCCCCACCCCAAGGGGGCTAATAGGAATGAGAGGCTTGTGAGCTACAAGCTCGGACTCAGGCACCTACCCTACCCTAGAAGGGCTGGGCATGGTGTCTGAGAGGAAACTTGCTTGCAGTCACTTCGAGCCTCATCCCATCAAGAGGGTAAGGCGGTGACCAGCCTGCTTGTTCCCTCTCTCCCCCACCACCCTCATCCTAATCCTTCCCCACCCCAACCCCTCCCATTACCCAACCCAATACACTGGCCTATCCACAGAACACTCTACTCACACTGCTATCTTCTAACTTTCCTGTCTTCTCATTTTTCGGCAACTTCGCCTTTGGCGTGTGGTTTTTGAAAATCCGGCCGATCTTTGCCTTGGGCCCCGTCTCCCCTCACACCCTCGAGTGCTAGGCTATCTTAGGGGCTGTCCTTCATAAGTCAGCCGAAATAGGAATTAGGATGCAGCACACACAGGCAACTGATTTCTTTTCAGCATATTATCTGAGTCAGCTTTAAATTAGCTGGGCAAGATGCCCAATATAAGAGTGAGACTTTGGGTCAATGGTGACCCGAAATCCAAAAGGGTTATTTTAGACTGCATTCGTAGCAAGGCTACCATGGCACCTGTGGACATATTCACCACCCACTCTGGTGCAGTACTACTGCTCTCCTCGGAAGAGGAGCTACTCCACCTTCTAAAAAGAGACGTTCTAGACAAACTCGCTGATGAGGGCATTTCCCCCATCCCACCTGACAACTTTCAGGCACAGCACTCAGTGTTTGTAGCACGCATCAACAGCATCATGCGTGAATACACTGACGTTGAGCTAGTGGACGGAATCAACCAAGACAATTCCGAATTCACGGTTCTCAAGGCTTACAAGTTTGCCAAGAACTCTGTCAACCAGCAATTGCTGAAACTTATCCTTGATACACCTGAGGAAGCCAAATACGTATGTGACCATGGCCTGAAATGCTTCGGCACCAAATGCACGCCAGACCAAGTCAGCATGGAGAGATTCGTTTCCATCACCCAATGCTTCAAATGCTACCACTTTGGCCATAACACAAACAAATGCACCAAAGTGAATCCTGTATGCAGCATCTGTGAGGATGCCCACGTATACAAAGACTGCCCTAACAGAAATAAACCCAAGTGTGTCCTCTGTGGTGGGTCCCACCATGCTGTCTCACCTACTTGCCCTACCAGGAAAACCGAAGTCCGTAAAGTCCTTGAAAACAGAAAACTGACCAATGCCAAACAAAAGGCTGCTCAATCTCCTCCCCCTATGTCCCACGAATCTTTCCCCAACCTGCCGAACTCCAACAACGCTCTTACTGCCACTACATTGCAACACAATGCTTGGATCCCCAGCCCCCCAGGCCCCCCACCCCCTCAGCACTCCAGACCCCCACCAACCCCAAGGGCCTCCGGCCTCATCCAAGAAGGGATAATAAAGAGCACGGCATACTTCATGCTGGCCAAAGAATGGTCCAAGAGCAACGAAAACATCTGCTGCACCATCCCCAATGAGTTGTTCATTGCAAATGGCACTTCAGCCATAATCATCCCCGACTCAGTGCGCCCATACATGAGCCCCTCAACCCATATTCCCGCACACGACCAACCATCCGCCAGCATGGAACCAACAACCCCTGTACCTGCACCACTAACCGATGCACAACCAACCGCCACTGAGGCTGACCTAATGGACCAACCTGGTCCCACCGCCACCCCATGTGAGATACCCTCTGAGCAACAAGATTTATATCAAGACTTACCCTTCCTTACTCAACCTCCAATGTCCCCAATGTCGACATCGTCGACAACCGATGAGACTGACGTCTCAACCATCCAAAACAACTCCGACCCTGATTCGCCCCTCAGGCCTAACGACGATTCAGACTCGTCATCAGATATCACCGTCACCAACACCACAGACGACGACCAATTCTCCACTCAGAAGTCCACCCAAGACTATAATCCCCCTCCCTCCCGCATTCCCAACAGAAAAAGCACACAACCATCACGTGACTGCACCACCAAACACCCATCCACTGTGCACAGCAACTCCGCCAAACATGTACAATAATGGGGACCACAATTCTACAAATCAATATCCATCACTTCTTCAACAACCATTACCTCCTTGAACTTGAACTCTGCAACCACAACCCAGACATTATCCTCTTAAATGAAACATCAGCCAGACCTGACCAGCACATAAAAATACGTGGGTACTCAACTATCGAGAAATCCAGGGGACTCAACAGTGGGGTGGCCATCTTAATGAAGCAGGGGCATGAATTCCGCAACATACATGTCGAAGAGGACAACGTCACACGAGAGACTCCTAGCAATCACAGGGTACTTCCCTCCCAGACAATCATATATCAAATCCATTCCCTTACACCGACTTCTCAATAGAAATATCCCCACCATCCAAGTTGGGGACTTCAATGCCCACCACCCTGCTCTTTTCAATTGTGGAGCCACCCTGCCCCAAGGTGACCACAAGGGGAAACAACTATACCACATAATGGCCGCGAAAGACCTCAAATTCCAAGGCCCATTCTTCAAGTCGTTCATGGGCCACCACCCAGGCACCCCAGACGTAGTCCTCACCAACAGAGACTGCGACTTGTTCCACTGTAGAGTCTCTCCAGGTGGTAACGTCGGATCAGATCACATCCCTGTGGTAATCAAGCTACAGTCCACTCCATTCCGAACACTTCCCCCCCCCAACCCAACCTGAAGATGCTAGGTTTCGACCCCTTCAGAGCCTTCTTAGGTAATGATCAAACCATCTCTCTCGAAGACCAGCCCTGCAATGCAATAGATGGGGCAATTAACTCCCTTCACGCCAGAATCAAAGAGGCCACACAAGCTTGCTGCACACTAACATCGTCCAAGATATACCAACAATACAAACCAACTAGGGAAATCAAGGACAGAATGAGCAGGTACCAATTAGAATGCAGTAGACACTTTCTCACAGGGCAACCCTCCTGGGAAGCCCTACTAAGATCGAGAAGAGAGCTAATTGCCCTAATAACCCAACATAAAAGAGATCTTTGGGATTATCTGGTGTGCCAAGCTAACCAGTACAAATGCCACCCTGACCATTTCTGGAGCACGATCCGCAGACTACTAGGGGCCAACCACACTCTCACTCAACATGTCTCTCACTCCTTCACCGATGAAGACAGTGAGGTAGTGACTACCCTACTTAACGACCTACTGGACCAAGCCAAGCTGATGAGTGAAGTATGGGAGAACATTCTCTCACACAACGACAGCAGAAGATTTAACAGCACCCACTACCAGTGGGTCAACCAATGGCGGGACGAGAACCTAGAAGACTTGCATCCTATACCATCAATTGACACAACTACCCTTGAAGACGAACATCCCCTCACCAGACCAATCACGCTCAGAGAAGTATCCCAAGTCATAGGGCGACTGAGAAACACAGCTCCTGGCCCATCAGGCATAAGAGCTAAACAACTAAAGTACCTCCCCCATAACTGCAAGATGTCTCTGGTGAATATCTACAATGCCATCTTGGCATCTGGTCACTTCCCAGAGGCTTTCAAGACAGTTAAGATGATCTTCATCGCCAAACCAAACAAGGACAACCGTAATCCCGAGAACTGCAGACCCATCTCCCTACTCGAAGTCACGGGCAAAGTCTTTGAAAGAAATCTCCAACAGACTCAACTATTACATGGAGTTCAACCACCTATTCTCTGAAAGGCAGTTTGGCTTCATGTCCTGCCGCAACACTCAGCATGCCATAAACATCATCTATGATGCCGTTGCCAGCCTGAAGAAGCAAGGGAACCTGGCCCTTATCGCCACCAGGGACGTACACAAGGCCTTTGACAGCCTTTGACAGCCTTTGGCACGATAGTCTCATTTACAAACTCATACACCTCCCTGATCACAACTGGACCTTTCTCAGGCTCATCTACAACTTCTTAACAGGAAGAAAAATCATCCCCACCTTCCACAGAGCAGAATCAACCCCCTTCACACCAACAGCAGGAGTACCCCAAGGCTCCTGCCTCAGCCCCGTCCTCTTCAACATATACGTCAACGACCTCCCCCAACCTGAACATACCGACACCATCATCACCCAATTCGCAGACGATGTCATCCATGTTGTCTCCTCCACCCCTACAGCTGGTGCAAACAAGCATAGGAGAGCAATCGAGAAAATGAATGAAGAACTAAATAGAACTGCCAGGTGGGAGAAGAAATGGAGAATCACAACCAACCCTGACAAAGTCCTCATCAACACCGTTGGGTGCTTACCATCAACCATAGAAGAAAAAGGGGGCATTTCCATCAGAGATACCTGTATTGCTATAAGGAATCCAAACAAGATCCTAGGATACGAGATTGGCAGATTACTCAACTCTACAACCCACATAACCAAAAAAGTAAACCTAGCGAAAGCCCACCTTGGCCAACTTTATCGATTCAAAGCAGCTCCTCCCCACATCAAACTACACCTGTACAAGATGATGATCAGACCTCTGCTGGAATACCCCTGCGTACCCACGTCGCTCACAACCAAAACAAACATGCTAAAACTCCAAAGAGTCCAAAACAAAGCCCTCCGCTTCATCACGACACCAGACTCAGGGACAGAATCAGATCAGAGGACCTACACATACAACAGAGAATCCCCGCAATCAATGTCCGATTAGACAAACTTGCTAAGAGACAACTATATGACATGCAGGAACTCTACATGCCTGACAGAGAGAATCCCCAACCAGTGAACACAACCGACTATACCATCACCACCCCTCCCCACAGATCCCAAAGAATGACCCTCCAACAAAGAGTTCGACGCTTTGTCCACAAGGAGAACTTCCCTCATCCTAAAATCTTAAGCGACCTCCCGCAGACGAAGAATGGATACCACCGAAACCATTCTATGTCCAGTAACATGGACTAGCACTCCCCATCTCCGGGTGACCCACTTCCATCAACCAATACCTCACAACGGACTTCGTTGCACCTACTACTACAATACAGCAGGACACCACCTCAGTCACTGCCTTGCTGGCCGACTCCAGGTGAGCTACCAACCTCCATCGAATGTCTGGCAACCTTCGCCTGCAGCTGTGCCTCCTGACCAACCTCTTGCGAAAAAAAAGGCAAGCAATTGTATGCAGTATGCATCCTTCCAGTTCAATGATGCACTGGTATAACACAATATAGCATTGCAAAATTGATGGGCAGGAGGTATACCCTACTCATAAAACCAACCTCTTTATAAATTACTCAATATGTACACACGCATCTTCAAATTAACCCAAAGTGGATAGGCCACTACCCTTTTATAACCCCACCTACCCCTCCTCCCTCCCCAACCTTTCCCAATTTCCATCCTTATCCATCCTTCTTCCCCCCATCCCCTCTTACCAAAGCTCTGGTCAGAACTTCGAACCTATCCAATTACAACATACCTAACTGGCCAGTATCAGTTTGCTATAACTAGAAGGGTTATTTAACTGTGGGTGATTGATGCTCCTTATTTCCTCCATTCACCATCTCATTTCGATGTCCTACTACACTGACACGGTTCTTATTCCAGCAGAACGAGGTATCCATTGGTTTGTCCCAGTTTAGAAGTCATGGCTCCATAAAACTTCACTATCCTCGGGACAGGAACCAGGTCTACACGTGTTCACTTGGAGAACAGCGACTTATTTCACTTCACACATTATCTCAACTTAGTGTTATTATTGCTGATTACTTCACAGCCCACCATACGGTTTAATGTCTCATAACTATTATGCACATTTGAGGTCACTCCATTAAGATCTCAGACTGATGAGTGATGATTAAATCATGGGTATTTTCCCCTGGACACACTCCATGGTGTCGCGCCAGTCACCACCAGTCCTAACATTATTCACTAATTTTACCACTTTATTACGGTGGTCACGTAAATCACGTTCCTTCACTCTTCACCAGGAACAGTTACAACACTTCCTATTATAAAGTGAGTCCTATATTAATCCTTAGGGCACTGTGAATGACAATTTCCTGGACCCATGCTTTCCCAGCCTCTTAACTCCATTCAAAACACTCCCGCTACTGATGCCCCGTCTCGACCTTTCCCCTGCCCATCAGCGCAGGTGCAGAGCTTCCCAGCTGGTTCTAGTCCATTTTCAAATACATTTTTTGACCCACATCAACACATTAAACACCTATTAGGCACTATAGCTTCGGAAAATTATATATTTTCCACACTGCAGCTGGGCGGAGGTCGTTGTTAGACGACTTAAATACTGTGGGGTACAATTTTCCCATCTTCACTGGCCACCTGGCTTGGGAAATCCAACATTGGTATTTACATAATCACCTATTAATTCTTTCCACGTGTTAACTCCTCAGGTAGGGCTCCATCCAAAGCACATTCAAGCTTCCATGCTTCTTGTATTAACAATTTCCCTCTTATCGTAAGGTGTGACACTAAGCCTATACTCTCTGGGTTAATATTACTATTGGGCATACTGGAATTATGAGACTTTAACAATAACAAGTCTCTCTCAGTATCCCAAGTCAGCCCCAGTATATTACTGCATATAGGCACTTCAACTACATGGCTATCTTTATTTACTGATCCCTCAAAATGGACTAATTACTGTTCCATTCCCTCAGGGGCATCCTTGCACCTTGCATTATTTCATTAACCCCTTCATACATCCTCATTAGATTATTTACCCAATTACTTCGCTCAGTGGACCACCTGTGCACTTAAGGTGTGCATTTATCGTCGCCTGAAGTAAGAACAATTTATTATTTAACTGTTGATTAATTATATCATTATAAGCAGTCAACATTTCTGGTGTCTTGCTCAGTTCGCAGAGCTGGGCCCTTTAACTGTCCATACGCCATCCTATAATTAGTAGGTAATTCTGAACGGTTGAGCTTCCATGGAAGTCGCACCCAGTAATGTCCAGATTCACATTTAACATCCTTCAGGTATTGTTCCTGAGTAAAGGAATCATTTGGACTTTCCTCATTTATATTAATCCCTATGCTGTCCAGCTCCCACAAATTATACTGGTTCAACATCATCCTCGATAGAATTAGTAAGTAAGTTAGTAAGTAAGTAAGTAAGTTTATTCAGGTATACACAAATACAGTTACATAGAATTATCATACATAGCAGCAAATGTGTAGAGAACCTGGGATAACCCAAAAAAGTCAGAGTGACTTATTTCCATTGGCGTCGACCTGGGTTGACCTTTTATGAGTAAGACACACCGTGACTATTTACTACTTCCTCTAGTCATTATTACTAGGCGGTAGTCTGCCATATATTACATGGCCAGTACAAGACAGTTTTTCTTCCAATTCGTAATGTTGATTAATTAAAACATTCATTTCCATTCCATCTGCACAATTCTCCAGCAGATCTCTTTCACAGTCTTTAAACCACAATTTGTACCAATCAAATCTACTCTCTAAAACATCTAAATATAACTTTAATTCACTAGGGTTCACGGTTTCTTGATTCATTAAATCCAAGCACTTGTATGCCTTCGTCACATGGCCTTTAATAGCCTGTAATGATGCTTTCATTACTCTAAAATTCACGGACTTGTCAGCCACATTAACTCCATTAGATCCATTAGAATTATTAATCACTGATTATACAACTTAAGTAGGCGCCTTATAAGAGTAATTCTTGCACTTTTCTCTTGTATAAATCCTAGCCACACATGTGCTAGCAATTAATTGGGCTAATTATCATCCACCACACGACCGATTAAATTTGTGTACTCTATACCCACTTCCTTCAATCAGTCACTTAATTATTAATTAATTCAATTAATTTTTCACTGATTGCATCCAGTTCAGGAAGGACCAGTGGGCAGATATGGAAAATTTTATAGGGGTTACCGGTATGTACCTCACCATTACATTCATACAAGTGATCTCATTGGGAGACAACAACCATATTGTTTACTGTAGTCACCCTGTGTAGACATGTGAGAAAACTTGAGATCACAACATAATTGAGGTTCAGACATGTATGCGAGGAGCCCCAGACCGACAAAATGAGACTAGTCACGAGGGAGCATTCACCAAATTCAACTTCAATAACAAAAACATAAAGTGGGACCAAGTAAACCAAGTCCTAACCGATATAAGCTGGGAAGATATACTAAGCAACACAGACCCAAACTTATGCCTAGAACAGATTAACTCGGTGGCACTCGATGTATGCACAAGGCTTATTCCTCTAAGAAAAAGGAGGAGTAGATGTAAAATAGAAAGAGACAGGCGCTCCCTTTACAGGCGACGGAAAAGAATAACAGAGCGGCTAAAAGAGGTCAATATATCTGAAATGCGCAGGGAGACACTGGTCAGAGAAATTGCAAGCATCGAACTTCAGCTAAACGAATCCTTTAGGAGTCAGGAATCGCGGGATGAACTAAAAGCTATAAATGAAATCGAAAGAAACACAAAGTATTTCTTCTCCTATGCCAAATCAAAATCGAGAACAACGCCCAGTATTGGGCCCCTACTTAAACAAGATGGGTCCTACACAGAGGACAGCAAGGAAATGAGTGAGCTACTCAAGTCCCAATATGACTCAGTTTTTAGCAAGCCGCTAACCAGACTGAGAGTCGAAGATCAAAATGATTTTTTTATGAGAGAGCCACAAAATTTGATTAACACAAGCCTATCCGATGTTATCCTGACGCCAAATGACTTCGAACAGGCGATAAATGACATGCCCATGCACTCTGCCCCAGGGCCAGACTCATGGAACTCTGTGTTCATCAAGAACTGCAAGAAGCCCCTATCACGAGCCTTTTCCATCCTATGGAGAGGGAGCATGGACACGGGGGTCGTCCCTCAGTTACTAAAAACAACAGACATAGCCCCACTCCACAAAGGGGGCAGTAAAGCAACAGCAAAGAACTACAGACCAATAGCACTAACATCCCATATCATAAAAATCTTTGAAAGGGTCCTAAGAAGCAAGATCACCACCCATCTAGACACCCATCAGTTACACAACCCAGGGCAAGATGGGTTTAGAACAGGTCGCTCCTGTCTGTCTCAGCTACTGGATCACTACGACAAGGTCCTAAATGCACTAGAAGACAAAAAGAATGCAGATGTAATATATACAGACTTTGCAAAAGCCTTCGACAAGTGTGACCATGGCGTAATAGCGCACAAAATGCGCGCTAAAGGAATAACAGGAAAAGTCGGTCGATGGATCTATAATTTCCTCACTAACAGAACACAGAGAGTAGTCGTCAACAGAGTAAAGTCCGAGGCAGATACGGTGAAAAGCTCTGTCCCACAAGGCACAGTACTAGCTCCCATCTTGTTCCTCATCCTCATATCCGACATAGACAAGGATGTCAGCCACAGCACCGTGTCTTCCTTTGCAGATGACACCCGAATCTGCATGACAGTGTCTTCCATTGCAGACACTGCAAGGCTCCAGGCGGACATCAACCAAATCTTTCAGTGGGCTGCAGAAAACAATATGAAGTTCAACGATGAGAAATTTCAATTACTCAGATATGGTAAACATGAGGAAATTAAATCTTCATCAGAGTACAAAACAAATTCTGGCCAAGAAATAGAGCGAAACACGAACGTCAAAGACCTGGGAGTGATTATGTCGGAGGATCTCACCTTCAAGGACCATAACATTGTATCAATCGCATCTGCTAGAAAAATGACAGGATGGATAATGAGAACCTTCAAAACTAGGGAGGCCAAGCCCATGATGACACTCTTCAGGTCACTTGTTCTATCTAGGCTGGAATATTGCTGCACTCTAACAGCACCTTTCAAGGCAGGTGAAATTGCCGACCTAGAAAATGTACAGAGAACTTTCACGGCACGCATAACGGAGATAAAACACCTCAATTACTGGGAGCGCTTGAGGTTTCTAAACCTGTATTCCCTGGAACGCAGGAGGGAGAGATACATGATTATATACACCTGGAAAATCCTAGAGGGACTAGTACCGAACTTGCACACGAAAATCACTCACTACGAAAGCAAAAGACTTGGCAGACGATGCACCATCCCCCCAATGAAAAGCAGGGGTGTCACTAGCACGTTAAGAGACCATACAATAAGTGTCAGGGGCCCGAGACTGTTCAACTGCCTCCCAGCACACATAAGGGGGATTACCAACAGACCCCTGGCAGTCTTCAAGCTGGCACTGGACAAGCACCTAAAGTCAGTTCCTGATCAGCCGGGCTGTGGCTCGTACGTTGGTTTGCGTGCAGCCAGCAGCAACAGCCTGGTTGATCAGGCGCTGATCCACCAGAAGGCCTGGTCACAGACCGGGCCGCGGGGGCGTTGACCCCCGAACTCTCTCCAGGTAACCCCTGGTCACTGCAGGTGGATCCTTCGACCTCACAATCTTACCCATATCTATCCGAGACCAGTATGAATTGAATAGCACCTGCAAGTACGGTGCTACTAATTAATTGTGGACTGTATAGATTATATAAGTTTAACTGAATGAAGGGGGGAGGTTAGGTTACACATGGATATATCCATCAAAGAAAAGAACACTTGTATATAATACCACCACTTACCAGATATTCTCTGGTGGTCACTTGATGTAGCTGGATCACCCATAACCTATCCAATTACAACATACCTAACTGGCCAGTATCAGTTTGTTATAACTAGAAGGGTTATTTAACTGTGGGTGATTGATGCTTCTTATTTCCTCCATTCACCATCTCATTTCGATGTCCTACTACACCGACACGGTTCTTATTCCAACAGGACGAGGTATCCGTCGGTTTGTCCCAGTTTAGAAGTCATGATTCCATAAAACTTCACTATCCTCGGGACAGGAACCAGGAGGTCTACACGTGTTCACTTGGAGAACAGCGACTTATTTCACTTCACACATTATCTCAACTTAGTGTTATTATTGCTGATTACTTCACAGCCCACCATACGGTTTAATGTCTCATAACTATTATGCACATTTGAGGTCACTCCATTAAGATCTCAGACTGATGAGTGATGGTTAAACCATGGGTATTTTCCCCTGGACACACTCCATGGTGTCGTGCCAGTCACCACCGGTCCTACCATTATTCACTAATTTTCCCACTTTTTTACGGTGGTCACGTAAATCACGTTCCTTCACTCTTCACCAGGAACAGTTACGACACTTCCTATTATGAAGTGAGGCCTATATTAATCCTTAGGCCGCCGTGAATGCCAATTTCCTGGACCCATGCTTTCCCAGCCTCTTAACTCCATTCAAAACACTCCTGCTGCTGATGCCCCGTCTTGACCTCTCCCTGCCCATCAGCGCAGGTGCAGAGCTTCCCTGTTGGTTCTAGTCCATTTTCAAATACATTTTTTGACCCACATCAACACATTAAACACCTATTAGGCACTATAGCTTCGGAAAATTAAATATTTTCCACATATAAAATTGTACAGCCTGACGTGCAGCTAGCGTGCCTCGTTGTGCTCCGGGTTATCTCGTGTTTTCACGGTCGCTCTTACGTGCTAGAACTTTAATTTGTGTCATCAATCCTATACGATACATCCCTCTAGCGCCTGGAACCAATCTTGGGCGGAAAACATATATACTGAGTCAAAAAAGGAGAATTAGTGTGCACTACCTAGCAGAGTTTACTGCCAGAGGGGAATCATAGGCCTGTGTCCCGTGTGAAAAAATAATAATAATTGAACTTTTCGTGTCAGAGGAAAGAAAGTCTCCCTGATAACATTGAGTATACATAGTGTATAGTGTATACTACAGTGGCTCCCTAGAATATTGATGATAAAGGCTAAAGTGTCATTTGAAGACAGGTGAATTTGTAAATGAAGTGATAAGCCTATAGAGGCAGGTGCCAGAAGTCGCCAGAAACTGTTTTTAATAATCTTCCTGGCCTGCTAGTGTACTCGCATATAATCTAGTGATACCAGTGAATACCAGAATACAGTGTTGTAGTAGCAACTAACCAGTATTATAATGGTACTTAGTGGAGTGGAGTGATTTTCATTAGTTTCTCTTTCTTGAAATACCAGACGTTACTGTGAATTTCATATAACCTGTAGTTACCAGCGGTCGCAATATACACAACGAGAAGCAATTATTACTACAGAAAAAGCGTCCTTCCTCCAAAATTTGCACCAGTCAACTATAGTGATAATATAGCATTTATTGTGGTGGAGACAGAAAAAAAAAATAGCTTCGCTTCTTCGCTTCTGATGACCAGAGCTTTGGTAAGATGGGTAAGGAAGAAGGATGGGTAAGGATGGAAATATTGGAAAAGGGTGGGAGGGGGGGGAGAGGTAGGATATAAAAGGTAAGTGGCCCAACCACTTTGGTGCAATTTAAAAAGTGTATGTGAATTGATAAGATATTCTTTAAGAGGTATAATACTAACCCATCAGAGTCACATAGATATAATAGGTATATAAGTACATGACTCTGAATTGGTAGTAATTATACAAGTTGCAATTGCTTTTTTTTTTTTTTTTTTTTTTTTTTTTTTTTTTTCGCGATTGCACAGCGGATATTTATACGACAGGAAAGGCAATAATTTTCTGGCCAGTTTATAAGTTCGTGACAATAGCTTCTTAATGGTGGTGTCCAACAATAGTCAATAGCATAATTTTTCATTAGAAAGTTATTTAAGATGTCTCCCTAATTGGGGGCGATGATTTTCTCAGTATACATAGAAGGGTTCTGGTGGTATCCAATCTTCTTCATCAGGTAAGTTGCTCAAAATCATGGGTCGAGGGTAATCATCTTTATAAATAAAACGACGAACCCTCTGTGGGAGAGTCATTCTTTGAGTCCTGTGAGGCGGAGTATTGATGGTGTAATCGGTGGTATTTATCGCTTGTATAGGATGTTCTCTATCTGGCATGTATAGTTCTTGCATTGTATAAATTTGTTTCTTTTTTAGGGTGTCAAGGCGTACATTTATGGCAGTAATATCTTGTTGTGTGTGTAAATCTGCCATTTTAACTCTGTCTCTCCTCCTGGTATCAGTAATAAAGCGAAGTGCTCTATTCTGGACCTTTGTAACCGTAGCATGTTGGTCTTTGTTGTTAATGACATTGGGACACAAGGGTATTCGAGTATAGGTCTTATTATCATTTTATACAGATGTTTTTTGACCTGTTGAGGGGCTTGATTGAATCGAAAGAGTCTGCTAAGACCGGCTTTGGCTGTGTTGATCTTTTTAGTTACATGAGATGTTGAGTGGAGCAGCCTGTCTATTTCATATCCCAAGATCTTGTTAGGGTTTCTAATGGCTACAGGTGTACCTCTGATGGAGATACCCCCTTTATCTTCGATGGTTGATGCAAAACATCCTATCGTGCTAACAAGGACCTTGTCAGGATTAGTCGTAATTCTCCATTTCTTCTCCCAATTAGATGTTCGACGAAGTTCAATATTCATTTTTTCTATGACTCTCTCGTACTTGTATTTTCCTGTTACTGGAGTTGATGAGACAACATGAATAACATCATCTGCAAACTGTGTCACAATTGTGTCATTAAACTCTGGTTGAGGAAGGTCATTCACATAAATGTTAAACAGAAGTGGACTGAGACAAGAACCTTGTGGGACACCAGCCGTTGGTATAAAAGGTTCTGTCGACTTGCCATGAAAGGTGGGAATGATTTTTCTTTGAGTTAAGAAATTATAAATTACTCTGAGAAAAGTCCAGTTATGGTCTGGTAGGTCAATGAGTTTGTATATAAGGCCATCATGCCATAAGCTATCAAAAGCTTTATGAACATCTCTGGTGGCAATTAAGGCAAGATTGCCCTGCTGTTTTAGACTTGCTACAGTGTCAAAAATAACATTTATTGCATGATTGGTACTTCTATGTGTTCTAAAGCCAAATTGTTTTTAAGTAAACAAATGATTAAACTCCATATAGTAATTCAATCTGTTGGAAATGACTTTCTCAAGAACTTTTCCAGTGACTTCAAGTAAAGATATAGGTCTATAGTTCCCAGGTTGGTGGATGTCTTTATTGGGCTTGGCAAGAAAGATCATCCTAGCAGTCTTAAAAACAACTGGAAAATGTCCTGAGGCCAAGATGGCATTAAAGATATTTACCAAGGACTGTTTGCAATTTCTAGGTAGGTACTTTATTTGTTTCATTGTTATTCCAGAGAGGCCAGGGGCTCTATTTCTCATTCTTCCAATAACCTGACTTATCTCTAGTAATGTAATAGGTCTAGTAAGCGGGTGGGTATCTTCAAGAGTTGAAGTATCGATGGTAGGTAGTGGTTGTAGATCATCCAAGTTCTCATCTCTCCATTCATTTACTAACTGATAATGATTATTATTAAATTGGCGACTGTTATTGTGAGAGAGAATTTTCTCCCATACATCACCCATCAAATTAGCCTGGTCCTGTGGATCATCAAGTTTAATTTCAACATCTTCATCATCCTCATCAGTGAAGTTATGAACTAGGTAGTTAGGAGCCTTGTGCTTTGCCCCTAAAAGTTGTCGGATCTTACTCCAAAATTTTGCTGGTTCACGTTTATATTGATTAGCTTGAAGAACTAGAAATTTCCATATGTCTCGTTTGTGTTGACTAATCATGTTAATTAATTCGTGCCTTAATCGGTGCAGTGTAGCTGCTGGTGGTTGTCGCGTTTGAAGATGCCTTCGACATTCTGCTTGATAATTTCTTAAAGTGTCTCTAATTTCTCTAGTAGGTTTATATTGTTGATATATCTTTGTGGGAGCTAATTGGCAAGTTGCATTGGTAGCTTCAATTATTCGATTGTGCAGGGACCTGATTGCATCATCAATTGCACTGGAAGGTAGATTTTCCAAAGACACAATTTCATCATCACCCAGATATGCCCTGAAGGGGTCAAATCCTAGGGTGTTAAGATTGGGTTTTGGAGTTACAGGTATTCTAAATGGAGAAGTTTGTAGTTGTATTATAACAGGGATATGGTCAGATCCTACATTTCCACCAGGAGATATACGACAGTGAGAGATGTCACAGTCTCTGTTTGTCAGTACTATATCTGGTGTTCCTGGATGAGGTCCAATGTACGATTTGAAGAATGGGTCTTGAAATGACAAGTTTCTAGCTGTCATGATATTAAATAGTTGTTTTCCTTTTAAGTCACCCAGTGGAATACCAGCTCCACAGTTGAAGAGGGCAGGGTGATGAGCATTAAAATCACCAGCCAGAATTGTTGGAATATTTCTGCTTAATATCCTATGTAGAGGAATTGACTCTATATATGGCTGTCTCGGGGGAAAATATCCAGTTCCTATCACGAGTTGTCCATGTGACGTTGCTAGTTCTATTGCAAGAATGTTATCTTCATCAACATGAATATTTTTAAATGTATATCCTAATTTAACCAAGATGGCTACACCACTAAAGGGTCCTCTCGATTTCTCCACAGTACAGTATCCACGTAATTTAATATGTTGATCAAAAAAAATAGAAAAGCTAGATACAGCGATTGATAAACAAGGGTGGAGGTCGACCGTTCGTCATTGTAGGAGTGCCAGCAGTCACCGGCTCTTCAACACGCAAGTTATACTTTTGTATCAATCAAATCACATATTACTCGGGTAGATAATTTCCAGTAGATCCTTCATGTGTTAGCTCAAATCACCGACCAGTATGTTTTAAATAAGTGACCCACTGGTCAGATCAGATCGACTGGTCCGAACCGTTGACTGGTCCGAACCCTTGACTGGTCCGAACCCTTGATGGTCCGAACCCTTGACTGGTTTCAAACGGTTTCGTTGGACAATAAAGCAGACTGTAAACGGATGGGGTTGTAGGCGCCCTTATAAACACAAACATTAAAAATCAGGAACGTGACGGTAAGCTGTCCAATATACAAAAACAGTTAGAAACAGAAATACAAATAGCTAGAGCTTCATTTAAGGTTATTAATAGAATATTCAAGAGGTTGCTAGTAGAATTGCAGTAAATCAACCATTCAAATCATTATGAAGTTGTGTGTAGTCTGTGGTCAGTCAAACAAACGGGCTTCCACATGGATAAGTTGTCATTTTTGTGGAAATTGGTGTCACGCTCCTTGTGCAGATATTCAAGAACTAGCTACAAGCAGTATTAAAACAGAGAAGTGTTTTTGGGTATGCCCAAATGAGGAAAATCTGTGGACTAAAATCACAAGGGTATTAAAAGAGGACAACATGAAAGCTGCTTCATAGAAAACCTGGAAGCTTTCTACAACAGATGGGAACATAAAAAGTCTGGGCTGAATGGTACTGCCCTTGATACTGGCCATGTAGTCACAAACTGTAAGGCTGGAGGTGATGTCCTGGTAGTCAGTAAATGTGGGGCTGATAGTGCTGTCCTGGGAGACAGTAATGGTGAAGCTGGAGGTGCTGTCCTGGGAGACAGTAATGGTGAAGCTGGAGGTGCTGTCCTGGGAGACAGAAATGGTGAAGCTGGAGATACTGTCCTGGGAGACAGTAATGGTGAAGCTGGAGATTTTGTCCAGGTAGTCGGGAATTATACGCAGGAAGGAATACATATAAATGACCTCATAGGGGACAGGAGCCATAGTAGGGAAACAAGTGTAGTCAAAGATAAGATAAAACCAATATTGCAAACTAGAAATACCGCCGGAAATAGCAAACAAGAGGACTCCAATAGCAATAGTGAGGATAAATTACCAAAAACAACTGGTGGGAGCTCCATTGTTGGTGCTAGGGAGGATAGAAGTAAGACAGGGAAACATGCACCAACGGGGAATACAGTCACAGAAACCCAAGGCAAGCGGAAACCAAGCCTGTGCACATACTATGCACTTGGTATCTGCTGGCATGGGAAATATGGAAAAACAGATGGGACATGCAACTATGACCACCCTAGAAAATGCCATGCCCATATGACAACAGGAAAATGCAAACTCCCTTCCTGTAAGCTTTTTCACCCTGAAATGTGTACCTCTTCAGTACAGGAAAGACTGTGCTATAACTTAAATTGCCAGGCATACCATCTAAAGGGGACAAAAAGATACAAAACACCCAGGCCATGGGAAAACCTGGGTAGCCACAGCCACTCAAGAGGGAGAGGTTTTTTAGTGCCAGGAAGGAAAAAAAACTGGCAGGAAATGGCAGAAATCGTACACCAAATCCAGTCATTTCTGGAGTGGAACCACAGTCGATGGCCTCCACTCCAAACCAACAGATACAGATACTAATGCCGGAAAAAAAATCCCCCCCCAGTACCAACAATACCACCAGTCCGATAACATTCTTCTTTGCAAATATACAGGGTCTAAAGCCAGCAACAAACAACAAAATACCTTTCATCCGTGGACTGCTTGCAGAGGCAAAGGCAATGTTCGCGGCTTTCACTGAGACCCACATAAAGGATCACTTGGACAACGAAATATGGATCCCAGGTTACAACCTATACAGATGTGACAGAGTGAACAGGCAAAAGGGGGGGGGGTTGGCCTGTACATTGCAGAGTCACTTGTTTGCACAGAACTGCTTAATGCCTCAAATGATGTAGTGGAAGTTTTAGCAGTAAAGGTCGAGAACCAAAACCTAGTCATTGTGGTAGTCTACAAGCCTCCGGATGCAACATCCCAACAATTCCAGGAACAGCTGTTAAAAATTGACCACTGTCTGGAAAATCTTCCAGCTCCTGCACCCAACATCTTGCTCCTGGGGGATTTCAACTTAAGGCACCTAAAATGGAGGAATATAGCAAATAATATTGTTGCAGTAATAACACCAGGAGGCAGCTCTGATGAAAACTCACACTCACACGAGCTTTTAAATCTCTGCACAAAATTCAATTTAAACCAGCAAATAATAGAGCCTACTAGACTGGAGAATACACTAGACCTCATCTTCACTAACAATGATGATCTGATAAGAAATGTCACCATATCAAAAACAATATACTCAGATCACAACATAATTGAGGTTCAGACATGTATGCGTGGAGCCCCAGACCGACAAAATGAGACTAGTCACGAGGGAGCATTCACCAAATTCAACTTCAATAACAAAAACATAAAGTGGGACCAAGTAAACCAAGTCCTAACCGATATAAGCTGGGAAGATATACTAAGCAACACAGACCCCAACTTATGCCTACAACAGATTAACTCGGTGGCACTCGATGTATGCACAAGGATTATTCCTCTAAGAAAAAGGAGGAGTAGATGTAAAATAGAAAGAGACAGGTGCTCCCTTTATAGGCGACGGAAAAGAATAACAGAGCGGCTAAAAGAGGTCAATATATCTGAAATGCGTAGGGAGACACTGGTCAGAGAAATAGCAAGCATCGAACTTAAGCTAAAAGAATCCTTTAAGAGTCAGGAATCGCGGGAAGAACTAAAAGCCATAAATGAAATCGAAAGAAACCCAAAGTATTTCTTCTTCTATGCCAAATCAAAATCGAGAACAACGTCCAGTATTGGGCCCCTACTTAAACAAGATGGGTCCTACACAGATGACACCAAGGAAATGAGTGAGCTACTCAAGTCCCAATATGACTCAGTTTTTAGCAATCCGCTAACCAGACTGAGAGTCGAAGATCAAAATGAATTTTTTATGAGAGAGCCACAAAATTTGATTAACACAAGCCTATCCGATGTTATCCTGACGCCAAATGACTTCGAACAGGCTATAAATGACATGCCCATGCACTCTGCCCCAGGGCCAGACTCATGGAACTCTGTGTTCATCAAGAACTGCAAGAAGCCCCTATCACGAGCCTTTTCCATCCTATGGAGAGGGAGCATGGACACGGGGGTCGTCCCTCAGTTACTAAAAACAACAGACATAGCCCCACTCCACAAAGGGGGCAGTAAAGCAACAGCAAAGAACTACAGACCAATAGCACTAACATCCCATATCATAAAAATCTTTGAAAGGGTCCTAAGAAGCAAGATCACCACCCATCTAGAAACCCATCAGTTACACAACCCAGGGCAACATGGGTTTAGAACAGGTCGCTCTTGTCTGTCTCAACTATTGGATCACTACGACAAGGTCCTAAATGCACTAGAAGACAAAAAGAATGCAGATGTAATATATACAGACTTTGCAAAAGCCTTCGACAAGTGTGACCATGGCGTAATAGCGCACAAAATGCGTGCTAAAGGAATAACAGGAAAAGTCGGTCGATGGATCTATAATTTCCTCACTAACAGAACACAGAGAGTATTCGTCAACAGAGTAAAGTCCGAGGCAGCTACGGTGAAAAGCTCTGTTCCACAAGGCACAGTACTCGCTCCCATCTTGTTCCTCATCCTCATATCCGACATAGACAAGGATGTCAGCCACAGCACCGTGTCTTCCTTTGCAGATGACACCCGAATCTGCATGACAGTGTCTTCCATTGCAGACACTGCAAGGCTCCAGGCGGACATCAACCAAATCTTTCAGTGGGCTGCAGAAAACAATATGAAGTTCAACGATGAGAAATTTCAATTACTCAGATATGGTAAACATGAGGAAATTAAACCTTCATGAGAGTACAAAACAAATTCTGGCCACAAAATAGAGCGAAACACCAACGTCAAAGACCTGGGAGTGATTATGTCGGAGGATCTCACCTTCAAGGACCATAACATTGTATCAATCGCATCTGCTAGAAAAATGACAGGATGGATAATGAGAACCTTTAAAACTAGGGAGGCGAAGCCCATGATGACACTCTTCAGGTCACTTGTTCTATCTAGGCTGGAATATTGCTGCACTCTAACAGCACCTTTCAAGGCAGGTGAAATTGCCGACCTAGAAAATGTACAGAGAACTTTCACGGCGCGCATAACGGAGATAAAACACCTCAATTACTGGGAGCGCTTGAGGTTTCTTAACCTGTATTCCCTGGAATGCAGGAGGGAGAGATACATGATTATATACACCTGGAAAATCCTAGAGGGACTAGTACCGAACTTGCACACGAAAATCACTCACTACGAAAGCAGAAGACTTGGCAGACGATGCACCATCCCCCCCAATGAAAAGCAGGGGTGTCACTAGCACGTTAAGAGACCATACAATAAGTGTCAGGGGCCCGAGACTGTTCAACTGCCTCCCAGCACACATAAGGGGGATTACCAACAGACCCCTGGCAGTCTTCAAGCTGGCACTGGACAAGCACCTAAAGTCAGTTCCTGATCAGCCGGGCTGTGGCTCGTACGTTGGTTTGCGTGCAGCCAGCAGCAACAGCCTTGTTGATCAGGCGCTGATCCACCTGGAGGCCTGGTCACAGACCGGGCCGCGGGGGCGTTGACCCCCGAAACTCTCTCCAGGTAAACTCCAGGTAATTCATTGTGACTGCAGCTTTTCGTAAAATAATAGAAAATTATAGTTTAATATCTTTAATATGCAGCCCAAACCCATCCTGAGGGTGGTAAAGATTACAGAGGCAAATAATGGGTCCATGGACTATACCTTAACATTTCAAAGCTACATAATAGGTCCAGGAACTGTACCTCAACATTTCAGAGATACATAACTGGTCCAGGGACTGTACTTCAATATTACAGAGGTACATAAAGGGTCCAGGGACTGTACTTCAATATTACAGAGGTACATAATGGGTCCAAGTACTGTACTTCAATATTACAGATGTACATAATGGGTCCAAGGACTGTACTTCAATATTACAGATGTACATAATGGGTCCAGGGACTGTACTTCAATATAACAGAGGTACATAATTGGTCCAGGGACTGTACTTCAATATTACAGAGGTACATAATGGGTCCAGGGACTGTACTTCAATATTACAGAGGTACATAAAGGGTCCGGGGACTGTACTTCAATATTACAGATGTACATAATGGGTCCAGGGACTGTACTTCAATATTACAGAGGTACATAATTGGTCCAGGGACTGTACTTCAATATTACAGAGGTACATAATGGGTCCAGGGACTGTACTTCAACCATACAGAAGTACACAATGGGGCCAGGGACTGTACTTCAACCATACAGAAGTACACAATGGGGCCAGGGACTGTACTTCAACCATACAGAGGTACATAATGTGCCCAGGGACTATACCTCAACGTTACAGAGGTACCTGGGTGTTAGTCGACTATCGTGGAGAGCATCCTGGGAACATTAACCAAATTTACCAGAAATGTTCTGCAGGAACATTCATAGTAATCCAGGACCACAAACTAATGTACAGATGCAAAAAAACACTATACGTAGCTTAACATAAAACACCTTCAACAAGGGATGTTATACATTTAATACAAATACATTATGAATCTCAATCTCTCAGGACGTACAATAGCAGAATAACACAACACAGTATTAACAGACACAAAGAGGTTATACAGATACATTAGAAAATATCGCTTATAACAGAACGTAGCATTAAGAAGAATGGGTAATCTTAACCCTATTTACACAAAAACATCAACAAGGACATAACATGCAGGTGACCCCTGTGACAGGGTCAATAATATAATGTAAAAAACATCAATTAAATCCAAAATCCCTTCAGGTATACACTGTTTACATAATATTACTATGACATATGACTGAGGCACAATACGATAAGAAGAAAAAAGACATCGTCAAATGGAGGTTCATCATCGAGATTGGATACGGAACAAAAGTGTGGAAAGGAGATCGTAGGACAGAGTGTGTGTTGCATTCGCTTGGAATATATATCTGTGTTAGTTTAAGCACAGATTGGCGACGATTCTAGTGGCCCTTGGACTGTGTTCAGTGCTTCAAGGCAGTGAGGCACGTGCAGGTGGCTACGGGCCCTGACTGGAGCTCTGAGCCTCACAGCTCTGCACCCAGTGTGGGCGGCTGTGATGTCACAGGCAGCAGCTCCGCTACTGGCTCTGTCCCCACACCTACAGTCACCATGACAGACCCAGGAGAGAGGCCTAAACGTTCATTGGAATGCGGGAACGAGTTGGAGGACGACGTGGGGCAGGTGGGAGCCCCCACCAAGAAGGCCAAGGATGCAGTGGAGGCTACTGTACCTGCCAATCTGCCACTAGATCCGTCGGCAGCTGCTACCCAAGGACTCTTGCACCCCCAGATGGCCACAGGGGTCGTGGAAGGAAGCCAGGAGGCTGTAGCTCCTCATCTGGCAAGGATAGAGCCATCCCAGGTCCCTACACCAGTTGCGCTGGCCTCCACAGTGGACGGGGACTGGCTGACTCCACGTGGAAGGAGGAATTCTCGCTCAGCTCGGGCACAAGCAACCAGGGCCTTCAACAAATTCAAGATTCCCAATTACGGGTTTGTAAGGTATCTGGAAGGTTTACCCCGCCTCAAGTTCTGCTGCGAGTTCATTCTCAGGAACGAGGTTCTGGTCATTCCTCGGGACAAGGATTCTTACGAGGAGTTGAAGGGGCTGGTTGTGATGCATCCCAGCATGGTGGAATTGGTTGCTTCAGAGAAGGTGCACAAGGGGGAGCTCTAACACGTCCCTGTGCCCCTCCCACTGGACCCGATTTTGGAAGTGCCCAATATTGTCAAGGAGGAGTGACTCACTGCAACGGTGGACAAGGTGCCCACCCGCCAGTTGCTGATCCACCACAAAGGTCCACTTACCATGCACCTGGACCTTGGGGGTTGGGGAAGATTCAAGACCTGACCATACCTGTCGGGCCCAGTACAATGCTTCAACTGTCAGAGGTTCAGTCACATTGCAGCCACCTGCCAGCGAGAGAAGAAGTGTGGTGTGTGCAGCAAGGCACATGACAAGAAGGACTGCATTGCAATCCTCAAACGGCCAACTGGTAAAGATCTTCAGCCAAAGCCCAAGAGTGCCAACTGATCAAAGAGGCACCATGCCTGGAACTGGTGCTGTCCTGTGATGGTGCAGCACTGGCAGCAGGTTCATCATCAGAATGACCCAATAGCCCCGATGCCACCCAGCCTTGGAATGTGAGGGAAAAGTTCAATAGATAGGAGTAGCAATATAGTAACAATAGTTTCATTACCGGCTACTAGTTAAGGTAGGGTAAGTCACGCTCCCGTTTTTCCCGCCTTTTCTCCCCCACCCCTAAAGTGATAGTTTGATTGCCGGCTGCTTGTTAACGTAGGGTCAGTCTAGCTCCCGCTATCCCTTCCCCTCCCTCTTCCCCCCCCCTCGAAAGGTGACGTATGGGGCTCTGGTCAAACAGTAAATCACTCGACTCGCAGCTCCCAACACTACTGTAAGTACATGCCTGCCTTGTATTCTAGTGGATTTATTGGTTAAAAGCTTCACTTTTGACCAATAATAAACTTAGTCCTTTCAGTCTTGCTCTAGGTTGACTGTTGTAATAATCACCACGTCTTTTGAGTAATGTACACTGCCATGGAGAGTGATTATTTAAGCAGTGGGTAACCTGTCTATCTTTTCAGCTTGGATGACAGTGAGGGTCACCTGTCAATCAACGAGAAGAACAGGAGAAGGACTAACGTCCAGAGACTTCCCATTTTGAATTTAAGTACCTGTGCACCTGTATGAAATTGCAGGACGTAACCCCACATCATTGCAGCGGTAAAGAACCTGCTTTCCTGTCATCGGGATATAATACTCAAGGCTCTAATCTGTGAACAACTAGCCAGTGGTGGTCACCAACACCTGCGACCCCCCCCGCCATCATCAGCAACGGCTACGATTTCAACAAGCAGTGTCACCTACACCAGACACCCAATTAAATTAGCGTTGAATTCAGTTATCATTTATATTTTTCATTTTTCATTTTCTTTAATGTAGGATTAATATTTCATATTTAAGTGTTTTATATTTTATATTTTCTACATAATAAAGTGTTTATGTTTGTCTGTTATTATTTCTTTTTCTATTCACTAATTTTCCTGAGGAGGAGCCAGCCTGGGTAATACTGTCTGAAGTTGTTACAGGGCTGAGTAAGCCTTCACAAGTGGCGACCTTGCCAGGATCAACTCTACTGAATCAAGATTCAACTCCATCTCGAATCTACCATTGGAACTTCAACGCCGCATACCACAGACGGTTACCACCAGCCATGAGTAATCATTCTCTATGGTAGGACTACAGTACAGGTATTTAAAAGATTTGGTGATTGTTATAGTCTCAATTTATTGTAAGTCAAGTCAGGCAGGATATAATATTTAATTCTGCCACCTAATTGTATGTGAGCTTGAAACACTTTGGAGGATTAGACTCTAGGGACCCGAGATTTTCCAGTGACAACTTGTTTCATTGAGCTCTTCATTATATCAAGGGAACTGTCATAGGACACTCTTGATTTGTTGGTGAGAAGATTGGATGGTCAAGTGACCCCATTCTACTTACTGTTTGCTCGGAGCCGGCATAGAACCCTTCGTTTTCGTTAATACATATTGTTTAATTGAAGCAGGGATCGAGCCCTCTGGTTTATTTACAGTTTGAGCGGAGCAGGAATTGAACCCTCCGTTTTCTTTAATACCCGTTTCATTTCCCCTGATAGTTTAAGTTATTCTTGCAAGTATGGATGAATACCAGTTTTGGATGAACGCTGGAAGTAAGTTAGGAATAACAGGGAAAAATTTAGAATCTTTCATTAGTGCTAAGATCCAGGAAAGACTTGAAAGAGAGAGAATTGAGAGAGAAGAAAGACAGTTAGAAAGGGAAAGAGAAGAGAATAAGGAGAGAGAGAGAATTGAAAGAGAAGAGAATAAGGAGAGAGAGAGAATCGAAAGAGAAGAGAAAAAGGAGAAAGAGAACCTTGAAAGACAGGAGAAAAAGGAGAGAGAGAGAGAATTGAGAGAGAAATCCGAGAAAGACAGTTAGAAAGAGAGCGAGAAGACCAAAAAGAGCGTGATGGACTTGATCGTGAGGAGAGAGCAAGAGTACGTGAGGAACAAGCTAAGATACATGAGGAACAGGTTAAATTAAGGGAACTTGAGGAAAGAGCAAAGGACAGAGAATATGAGTTAAGAGAGAGAGAAAAGGATCGCGAGCTCGAACAAACTCGCCTTGAATTAGAGAATAAGACGTTAACTTTCTCACAACAGCAATTAGATGAAGGAGTAATGGAACAACGTGCAGCTAGTACACATATTCCAACACCTAATTTACCTCCCTTCACAGAGGGGGAAGACATAACTTCTTACATTATCAGGTTTGAAAATACCGCTACCCTCTGTGAATGGCCTGCTGACACCTGGGCTACCAGGTTAGGAATGTTATTTTCTGGTACTGCTTTGAATATCTATGCAACTTTGTCGCAGGATATCATATGTAATTATAACCTACTAAAGAAGGCAATCCTTAAAGCATATCAAAAAACTACTAATTCTTACAGGAAAGATTTCAGGTAAGCCACCTTACAGCCTGGCCAGAACTTTCAACAGTTACAGGTAACACTCTTTCGTTTGTTTGACTTTTGGATAGAGAGTTCAGGAATTGATCACAGTTATGAATCTCTTCGAGACTTCATGGTTGCTGACCAGTTCCTGACAGCTCTTCCTCACCAGATACAAACATTCATTAGAGAACATAACCTGATTAAAGCTGAGGAAGTTGCTGAGGCTGCTGACCTGTATGCTGAGGCTCACAATTCCTATAAAGACCTAAAGGGATCGAACCCTAAGGGCAAGGGTTCATCAGACCTTAAGAAATCAAAGCCTCTAGTGGAAAGTAAAATGACTTCTTTTATTCCTGTTTGTCATTTGTGTGGTGTTAAGGGACATAAACGTCCAGATTGTCCTAAGAAGGTCCAAAAAGTTGGAAGATGTTTTAAAGACTGTAATGACCAAGCACCCTTCTGTTCAGGAACAGTTAATGGACTTAATGTATCTACCATTTTATGAGACACTGGATGCACATGTATAGTCATTTCTGATAAGCTGTTCCCTAACCTTAAAGAAACTCATTCCTCTGCTCTACTTTCAGACTACTTGGGCTGTACGGACACTTTTCCTACCATCCGTTGTTACATTAGGTCTAAATGGTTCACAGGTTGGTCTGAAGCCATACTAGCTCCCATCACTTCTTGCTCTGTACTAATAGGTAATGTAAAAGGTGCCATTCTTCCTTCTGAGGTTGACCTTTCATCACCAAAGATGGACATAGGTGTTTCAGATCCTCTTCCTGTAGAGTCGGAGAAGCCCCTCGAAAGTTCAGATGAGACAATGTCTCGTGAGATTCATGTGGGATTAAAAACCAGTGATGCTACTCTCGAAAGCGAGGTAGTAGGATCACCGGTTCACTTGTTAGATGAAAGTGAAGATATCACCTCCGATACCATAAATGTCTTGACTAGGGCTCAGACCAAAGCCCAGGCTTCTCCTACTGTCCATCCTTTGATTTTCCCTGACTTAAGCCTTTAGATATATCGAAGGACTCCTTTGTCAAGTTACAACGTAATTGCCCTTCTCTTCAGAATTGCCATAATGCCGCTAAACAAAATCAAGTTATCCAAAGGAAAAGCTTTTCATACAAATTTGAATATATAAAAGGTATCTTGTACAAGTCAGTATTCAAATTAAATTCAGATGAGATAGACTATTCCATCTTAGTTGTTCCAAGTCAATGCAGAGAGACTGTTCTTAAAATGGCTCATGACCTGCCAGTGGCCGGACATTTCTCGCATCGTAAAACTTTAAATAAAATTAGGGAAACCTATTTTTGGCCTAAAATGTCCTCAGATGTCACTACCTATTGTAGATCGTGTAAAGTTTGCCAACTGTCATCCTCCCGAGGTACCAGGCGAGTACCTATGGTCAAAATGCCTATCTTTACGGTACCATTTGAAAGAGTAGCTATTGACATCGTTGGTCCTTTATCTCCACTTTCATCTGGGGGACATAGATATATATTAACATTAGTTGATTATGCTTCGAGTTTCCCTGAAGCCGTTCCCTTAAAGACCATAACTACTACAGAGGTGGCTGAAGCCCTTTTGTCCATCTTCTCCAGAGTGGGCATCCCTAGAGAAATTTTGTCTGACCGTGGGACACAATTCACATCTGACTTAATGCAACATCTATACCAACTTCTGGGAGTGAAGCCTCTCTTCACCACACCCTATCATCCCAGCTGTAATGGGAGGATTGAGCGCCAGCATTCGATTCTCAAGTCCATTTTAAGGAAACTTTGCTCCCTTAAACCTAAGGAGTGGCATCGTTACCTACCCTGTGCTTTGTTTGCCATGAGGGAAGTTCCCAGTGACTCTTTGGGATTTTCACCTTTTGAACTTCTCTATGGTAGACAGGCCAGAGGCCCATTGTCCATCCTTCATGACTTATGGACTAATGAGGAGGTAAATGCTGAGGTTCAGTCTTCTTACCAGTTTCTCCTTGACCTTAGATCCAAACTTGAGGAGACCTCTGACATAGTTTCGAAAAACCTAAGCTTGTCAATGGACCAGTACAAAACCTATTTTGATTCCAAAAGTCAGAGGAGAAGTTTTAAAGTAGGTGATGAAGTTCTTGTACTTTTGCCTATCAAGTCAAATAAATTATTAGTAGCATGGAAAGGTCCATATAAAGTATTAAAAATTTGTGGGAAAGTTGACTACCTCATAGAAGTCAAGGGGAAACCTAAGCTTTATCATATCAACATCCTTAAGAAATATTACCGAAGAAATTCGGTTAACTGCCTTAACAACTTTGACTTAGTTTTTCCACACAAACTTGATAAGACAACTGAAGAATGTAAAGTGTGCGTAATTGACACCTCTAACTTAGACTATGATGAAGAACTACATGACTTGGTGACTCTTGACCACTCGGATGCAACCAACATTAATATTAATGAATCTTTGGATGACCATAAGAGACATGAACTACTTCAATGTGTGAGTAACTTTTCAGACGTCTTTACTGATATTCCAGGTGTTACCTCCACGGTAGTCCATAAGATTGACTTAGTGACGGACAATCCTATCAAACGGAAATTATATCCAGTTCCAGTTCACCTTAGGGATGCATTTGACCGAGAGGTAGACAAATTATTGAAACTAAAGATCATTGAACCTTCAATATCTTCATATTGTTCACCAGTAGTCATGGTTAAGAAGGAGGATAATTCATATAGACTTGCTATTGACTTCAGAGGCCTTAATGCTATAACTCGGTGGGATGCTGAGCCTATGCCCTTAATAGATAGCGATCTACACAAATTTTATGACTCTTTCTTCTTTTCAGGGATTGATATTGTGCAGGCATATCATCAAGTAATGTTAGATCCTTCTTCTAAGCAGTACACCGCTTTTCCTACACACCAAGGACTGATGCAGTATAGAACTATGCCCTTCGGTTTGGTAACTGCCTGTGCTACCTACGTGAGACTGATGAGAAAGGTCTTGGGTAATATGCCAAATGTTTCAGTTTATTTTGATAACATTTACGTAATGACATCTACGTGAGGCGAACATATCCAAACATTAACATCAGTTTTGCGTAGGTTACGCTCACATGGCCTCACTGCCAAGCCGAAGAAATGCTTCCTTGGATATAACAAGATTAGATATCTTGGACTGATACTTTCTAATAACTCTCTGCAGCCTCTCCCCAGTAAGATCAAAGCTTTATTAGAATTTAAATTCCCCAAAACCAAGAAACTCATGCGTAGCTTTCTTGGTTCTGTAAATTTTTATGCACTGTTTATCCCGAATCTTGCTGATCATACAGGCATCTTATTGGACTTCCTTAAAAAGTCTGTGAAGGAACCTCTTGAACTTTCCGACGTAGCTCGGGAAAAGTTTAATGAGATTAAAAGTATCTTTTCGAAGGACCCTATACTTAAGATTCCAGATATTAATAAAACATTTTGTTTGAGAACTGATGCCTCCAATACTGGCTTAGGTGCGGTGTTACTACAATACCATGATGGTACTCCCTTCCCTGTATGCTTCCTAAGCCGGAAACTCCTTCCCGCAGAAACAAGATACTCCACAATAGAAAAGGAATGTTTAGCCCTTGTGTGGGGTATCTCCAAACTTAAATTTTATTTGCTGGGAAAAGAATTCATTTTAGAAACGGACCACAAACCTTTGATATACCTAGAAACTTTTAAGGGAACCAACAGTCGCCTCTTGAGGTGGACATTGGCACTCCAGGCTTTTAAGTTCCATATTGTGTATATCAATGGTTCATCCAATTATTTCTCTGACTGGTTAAGTCGTGACAGTCAGTAGAAGATTTGTTGCCTTACGCGACTTCCACATGTTAGAACTTTTTCCTCGCCTATTCTTCTTATACTCCTTGACTATAAGTCTTGGTATGGGGGAGTGTGAGGGAAAAGTTCAATAGATAGGAGTAGCAATATAGTAACAGTTTCATTACCGGCTACTAGTTAAGGTAGGGTAAGTCACGCTCCCGTTTTTCCCGCCTTTTCTCCCCCCCACCCCTAAAGTGATAGTTTGATTGCCGGCTGCTTGTTAACATAGGGTCAGTCTAGCTCCCGCTAACCCTTCCCCTCCCTCTTCCCCCCCTCTCGAAAGGTGACGTATGGGGCTCTGGTCAAACAGTAAATCACTCGACTCGCAGCTCCCATCACTACTGTAAGTACATGCCTGCCTTGTATTCTAGTGGATTTATTGGTTAAAAGCTTCACTTTTGACCAATAATAAACTTAGTCCTTTCAGTCTTGCTCTAGGTTGACTGTTGTAATAATCACCACGTCTTTTGAGTAATGTACACTGCCATGGAGAGTGATTATTTAAGCAGTGGGTAACCTGTCTATCTTTTCAGCTTGGATGACAGTGAGGGTCACCTGTCAATCAACGAGAAGAACAGGAGAAGGACTAACGTCCAGAGACTTCACCATTTTGAATTTAAGTACCTGTGTACCTGTATGAAATTGCAGGACGTAACCCCTCATCATTGCAGCGGTAAAGAACCTGCTTTCCTGTCATCGGGATAGAATATTCAAGTCTCTATCTTCTGTGAAGAAGTAGCCAGTGGTGGTCACCTACACCTGTGACCCCCCCCCACATCAGCAACGGCTACGATTTCAACAAGCAGTGTCACCAACACCAGACACCCAATTAAATTAGCGTTGAATTCAGTTATCATTTATATTTTTCATTTTTCATTTTCTTTAATGTAGGATTAATATTTCATATTTAAGTGTTTTACATTTTATATTTTCTATATAATAAAGTGTTTATGTTTGTCTGTTATTATTTCTTTTTCTATTCACTAATTTTCCTGAGGAGGAGCCAGCCTTGGTAATACTGTCTGAAGTTGTTACAGGGCTGAGTAAGCCTTCACATATCATGACTCTTGGTAACCAGTTTATTTTTTCTTATTACCAGCTCTGTTCCTGGCGTGGTCATCCGCCCGGCTGATCCGGAACTGACTTTAGGTGCTTGTCCAGTGCCAGCTTGAAGACTGCCAGGGGTCTGTTGGTAATCCCCCTTATGTGTGCTGGGAGGCAGCTGAACAGTCTCGGGCCCCTGACACTTATTGTATGGTCTCTTAACGTGCTAGTGACACCCCTGCTTTTCATTGGGGGGATGGTGCATCGTCTGCCAAGTCTTTTGCTTTCGTACTGAGTGATTTTCGTGTGCAAGTTCGGTACTAGTCCCTCTAGGATTTTCCAGGTGTATATAATCATGTATCTCTCCCTCCTGCGTTCCAGGGAATACAGGTTTAGGAACCTCAAGCGCTCCCAATAATTGAGGTGTTTTATCTCCGTTATGCGCGCCGTGAAAGTTCTCTGTACATTTTCTAGGTCGGCAATTTCACCTGCCTTGAAAGGTGCTGTTAGTGTGCAGCAATATTCCAGCCTTGATAGAACAAGTGACCTGAAGAGTGTCATCATGGGCTTGTCATCCCTAGTTTTGAAGGTTCTCATTATCCATCCTGTCATTTTTCTAGCAGATGCGATTGATACAATGTTATGGTACTTGAAGGTGAGATCCTCCGACATGATCACTCCCAGGTCTTTGACGTTGGTGTTTCGCTCTATTTTGTGGCCAGAATTTGTTTTGTACTCTGATGAAGATTTAATTTCCTCGTGTTTGCCATATCTGAGTAATTGAAATTTCTCATCGTTGAACTTCATATTGTTTTCTGCAGCCAACTGAAAGATTTGGTTGATGTCTGCCTGGAGCCTTGCAGTGTCTGCAATGGAAGACACTGTCATGCAGATTCGGGTGTCATCTGCAAAGGAAGACACGGTGCTGTGGCTGACATCCTTGTCTATGTCAGATATGAGGATGAGGAACAAGATGGGAGTGAGTACTGTGCCTTGTGGAACTGAGCTTTTCACCGTAGCTGCCGCGGACTTTACTCTGTTGACTACTTCTGTCTGTGTTCTGTTAGTGAGGAAATTATAGATCCATCGACCGACTTTTCCTGATATTCCTTTAGCACGCATTTTGTGCGCTATTACGCCATGGTCACACTTGTCGAAGGCTTTTGCAAAGTCTGTATATATTACATCTGCATTCTCTTTGTCTTCTAGTGCATCTAGGACCTTGTCGTAGTGATCCAATGGTTGAGACAGACAGGAGCGATCCGTTCTAAACCCATGTTGCCCTGGGTTGTGTAACTGATGGGTTTCTAGATGGGTGGTGATCTTGCTTCTTAGGACCCTTTCAAAGATTTTTATGATATGGGATGTTAGTGCTATCGGTCTGTAGTTCTTTGCTGTTGCTTTACTGCCCCCTTTGTGGAGTGGGGCTATGTCTGTTGTTTTTAGTAACTGTGGGACGACCCCCGTGTCCATGCTCCCTCTCCATAGGATGGTAAAAGCTCGTGATAGGGGCTTCTTGCAGTTCTTGATGAACACGGAGTTTCATGAGTCTGGCCCTGGGGCAGAGTGCATGTGCATGTCATTTATCGCCTTGTCTTGTTTCCCACATAAATCTAAAAATATTTGGGATAGTTCAGAAAGGTACGTATGTTCGTGTAAAGCAATCATTCTCCTATGTTTGTTGTGAAAATCAAGTCAATTCATTCATAAATAATGATGCATTCCCCCTAAATAGGTAAATAAGTTACTTTCGAGATATAGTCCGAAGCGCGCGGCACCCCCGCTGCC
The DNA here is from genome assembly GCF_038502225.1 of Cherax quadricarinatus. Lineage (NCBI taxonomy): Eukaryota > Metazoa > Arthropoda > Malacostraca > Decapoda > Parastacidae > Cherax > Cherax quadricarinatus. The sequence continues at coordinate 72,013 of NW_027196434.1, forward strand.
CGGGAAATAATTTTTTTCCCCGAAAAATTCGCCTTATTTTACACTTTTTCCGCGGCCTACGAGTGTTTATTACAGTTAACCATTGTACATCCGTTTTCTATCATCACTGCTGAGAGAGGGCGGATCCTCTCTTCACCTTCAGGGGAAATATCGATAGAAATTTTTTCCTTGGGGCGTCATATTATGCTATATATATTTTTTTTAAGGTGTACTTTTTATGTTTATATGCTATTATTATATTGCATTATGTCATAATAGATCAATTGTGATAGATAAATAAGCCTTATAATTGATATTAGCGTGGGTATGGAATATTTTGTTGGCTGGAGGTGTCGGCCATTTTGTGCACTATTCCCAGGGGTTCCCGATTAGTGCCGCGACCAAGTTAGCTCCACCCTCTCTGGCATGATCTCAGATGGTGAATTTGTATTATATTTTACACAAAGATATACGAAAACGATAAAAATAACACGGGGAAAAACGTAACAAAAACGTCAACAAAGCTGAGTCAGCGCTTCTTACGCAATATGTTGCGTCAGCGCTGTCACCATGCCTGTTATAAATGGCTGTAATTCCTTTTAGAAACATCGTACAAGGATAATAATTATACCAGCGTGTAGCCAGAAAGTTCAGCTATTTTTTGGTAACAATAACTCCATTTTTCATATTTTTTCGATTTTTTTTTTGCACCGCGCGCGTGAACCTGACTGCTCCCTTCACGCATATATGTCTGAACCTCAATTATGTTGTGATCTGAGTATATTGTTTTTGATATGGTGACATTTCTTATCAGATCATCATTGTTAGTGAAGATGAGGTCTAGTGTATTCTCCAGTCTAGTAGGCTCTATTATTTGCTGGTTTAAATTGAATTTTGTGCAGAGATTTAAAAGCTCGTGTGAGTGTGAGTTTTCATCAGAGCTGCCTCCTGGTGTTATTACTGCAACAATATTATTTGCTATATTCCTCCATTTTAGGTGCCTTAAGTTGAAATCCCCCAGGAGCAAGATGTTGGGTGCAGGAGCTGGAAGATTTTCCAGACAGTGGTCAATTTTTAACAGCTGTTCCTGGAATTGCTGGGATGTTGCATCCGGAGGCTTGTAGACTACCACAATGACTAGGTTTTGGTTCTCGACCTTTACTGCTAAAACTTCCACTACATCATTTGAGGCATTAAGCAGTTCTGTGCAAACAAGTGACTCTGCAATGTACAGGCCAACCCACCCCTTTTGCCTGTTCACTCTGAAGTTGTTACAGGGCTGAGTAAACCTTCACATACCTTTAGCCGTGAACCCAGTCTAGGTCGATGCCCAGGACCCACAGCCTCTGACCGGGTTCCCTAGTGAAAAAGAGCATGGCTTTGGATTTTACCAGAGATATATCCTGAGCGCCAGGTGACGGCAAGTGGATGCCAGCAGATTCCCCTGGGCACACTGCAAAAGCTGGCGCTTCCTAGGTATGACAATTGCCAGGTCATTGGCGTAGTTGAACAGGAAGGTGCCTGTGGAGAAAGGCAGGCACACCAGCTGCTGCATCAGTGCATTGAACAGGGCAGGACTAAGCACCCCACCCTGAGGAGTGCCGTTGTCCAGTGTCTTGAGAAAGGAGGCATGCCCCCTGGAAGCGTACATGAGCCCGCATGTCCTGGAGATAGGAACAAAGCCATGCAATCAGCCTGCCCTTAACCCCCCTGCGGGCCAAGAGTGAGAGGATGGTAGGTGCACTGCACAGTTAAAAAGCTTTCTCGAGGTCAAGGAAGACAACAATGTGGGCTAATGCGTCCAACCCAATGCCAGCCAGGATGGTGGTGACGCTTTCGAAAGTGCCCACTCATCTGATGAAGCCAAAGAGGTGTTTATGAGGAGGGCCAAGCTTCCACCTCAGGCATTCCAACACCATCCATTCAAACACCTTCTAGATGCAACTGGTGAGGGAGATGGGTCTCACACTGCCAGGATCCCAAGGCTTAGGAATCAGTATGATGTCAGCCTCCTTCGAGAGAGCAGGGAGTTTGCCAGCTCGCCAGGTCTGGTTGATGACCTCCAGGACAGCTGCATGACCAGAATGGCCAGACCGAGTGATCATGCCATAGGTGATGCCATCATGCCCTGGTGCAGTGCTCTGATGACATGCTTAAGCTGCCTGGAGCTCCTGGTCAGTGAAGTCTTCATCTGTGACATCCTTAGCCTGGCATACCGCTTGGATCACCATCATTCTCCTAGGAAGGAGGGTGGCTTGTAGGTCCCGGAAATCCTGAGGCAGTTGAGCCATGGCTGCTCTGGAGGTGAAAAGGTCCACCAGACTTTCCGCCTCCATTGCGGGGTCCGAGTGCATTCAAGCCACACTGCGACACTATGCAGTGGTCAGTCTTAACTTCATTCAAATCCCAGATAAGGTGGTGAAGTAGCTGAGGGAGGCACACTACTTGAACCATTTAGCTTGCCGGACCCTGTACTCACCTAATTCACCTAATTGTGGTTGCAGGGGCCGAGACTTAGCTCCTGGCCCCGCCTCTTCACTGACCGCCACTAGGTCCTCTCTCTCCCTGCTCCATGAGCTTTATCACACCTCGTCTTAAAACTATGTATAGTCCCTGCCTCCACTACATGGCGTAATAGCACACAAAATGCGTGCTAAAGGAATAACAGGAAAAGTCGATCGATGGATCTATAATTTCCTCACTAACAGAACACAGAGAGTAGTCGTCAACAGAGTAAAGACCCGAGGCAGCTACGGTGAAAAGCTCTGTTCCACAAGGCACAGTACTCGCTCCCATCTTGTTCCTCATCCTCATATCCGACATAGACAAGGATGTCAGCCACAGCGCCGTGTCTTCTTTTGCAGATGACACCCGAATCTGCATGACAGTGTCTTCCATTGCAGACACTGCAAGGCTCCAGGCGGACATCAACCAAATCTTTCAGTGGGCTGCAGAAAACAATATGAAGTTCAACGATGAGAAATTTCAATTACTCAGATATGGTAAACACGAGGAAATTAAATCTTCATCAGAGTACAAAACAAATTCTGGCCACAAAATAGAGTGAAGCACCAACGTCAAAGACCTGGGAGTGATCATGTTGGAGGATCTCATCTTCAGGGAATATAACATTGTATCAATCACATCTGCTAGAAAAATGACAGGATGGATAATGAGAACCTTCAAAACTAGGGAGGCCAAGCCCATGATGACACTCTTCAGGTCACTTGTTCTATCTAGGCTGGAATATTGCTGCACACTAACAGCACCTTTCAAGGCAGGTGAAATTGCTGACCTGGAAAATGTACAGAGAACCTTCACGGCACGCATAACAGAGATAAAACACCTCAATTACTGGGAGCACTTGAGGTTCCTAAACCTGTATTCCCTGGAATGCAGGCGGGAGAGATACATGATTATATACACCTGGAAAATCCTAGAGGGACTAGTACCGAACTTGCACACGAAAATCACTCACTACGAAAGCAAAAGACTTGGCAGACGATGCACCATCCCCCCAATGAAAAGCAGGGGTGTCACTAGCACGTTAAGAGACCATACAATAAGTGTCAGGGGCCCGAGACTGTTCAACTGCCTCCCAGCATACATAAGGGGGATTACCAACAGACCCCTGGCAGTCTTCAAGCTGGCACCGGACAAGCACCTAAAGTCGGTTCCTGACCAGCCGGGCTGTGGCTCGTATGTTGGTTTGCATGCAGCCAGCAGTAACAACCTGGTTTATCAGGCTCTGATCCACCAGGAGGCCTGGTCACAGACCGGGCCGCGGGGGCGTTGACCCCCGGAACTCTCTCCAGGTAAACTCCAGGTAAACTACATCGCTTGCCAGACTATTCCACTTCCTAACTACACTATGATTGAAGAAATACTTCCTAACATCCCTTTGATTCATATGAGTCTTCAGCTTCCAATTGTGACCCCTTGTTTCTGTGCCCCATCTCTGGAACATCCTGTCTATGTTCACCTTGTCTATTCCACGCAGTATTTTGTATGTGTGAGACATTGTGTGCATGCCGCACCACTTCCATGAGCAGACGCATGGACTCAGCCGTGGGATTACGCCTGTGCAACTTGTGTACGACGTTGATCCGGTGGTTCTACTCTCTGATATCCTCATTGTTGAACCACCAGTCATGCTTGTATGACCCTCTGCCTGTAATCTTAGGTATGGCTGCCTCAGCTGCAAATGTGAAGGCCACCTGCAAGCTCTGAGCCGCCTCATCTGGATCATCCGGAAGAGTAGACTCTGCCCACCAGTGCTCGATGACCTCCTGGAAGCACTGCCAGTAGGTAGGTGCGGGAGGCGGGCACCACTGGACCATCAGTGTGGTGACCACTGCAAAGTGATCACTAGTGAGATGGGGGTGGACCTCCCATCTTGCAGTCGAGAGCAGCCGTCTAGAGATGAATGTAACGTCCAAGCAGCCACCGTATTAATGGGTTGGCTCACCATTGTTGAGGAGGGCGATCTCGGAGACCTCCTCCAGCCAGCCGCAAGGTGCCGCCCAGCTGCATTGGTAGGAGAGACAGACGCAAGTATTGAGTGGTAGGCCATGACATCCCCAGCCGCAACAAGACCCTCCAGGGATGGGGCGAGTGCTGCCACCTCTGAAATGTCAAGGGTGTACGGAGACTTCTGTATATGTTGTAAACCACGAGAGGTCAATCCGGCAGGTGCAGGGTGGCAGCTTGAACCTCCATGCCCTCTCTGCAGTTGATGGGGTCAGTGGAGATTGAATGAGGGATAGTGGTCCTGACGTAGATCGCCATACCCCTGCCAGTCACTTCCAGGCGCTGAAGGTAAGCTGAGAAGCCCAGGATACGTGGCTGCGTTTGATGTGACGAATTTGTAAGCGTCTCTTGGAGCAGGAAGACATCAACCTCATCCTGATTCAATCTCTGCCTGGAACTCGTCGTCCGTTGTTGGTGATTCCAGGGCCTCTTCCATCATGGACTGGAAGGACTCCTGGATGATGGCTTGAAAATCCATTGAGTCGTTCCTGTCCAGTAGGACCACGCCCAGCATCCACGACAGGAGTTGTCTGCAGGCACCCCTGTCCTCTGCCGATGGCAGCAGGCGACAGAGGAGCGCTGAGATGACCCCGATGGTTTACTTCAGTTGAGTGGGAAATGACTATACCATTACCTCTGTAGGTGTTGAGCTGGATGACACTTCGAGTCGGGGCCGAGTCACTGGGTATGTTTAGGTGGGTGTTGACACTGCACCTGCATAAGCCGGATGCACTTTGGGTCCGGCCTGAGTGGCAATGGGCTTCCTGGTCTCCTGGCGGGGAACCTCTGCCTGATTCTGGCCACTCACAGGAGGGGCCTGCCCTTGGGAAGAAGAATGCTGGTGGGATGGCACGACAATGATGGTGCACTGCTGGCGCCTGCTGGTCAGTGTTCCTGGCCTGTAGCTGCTTTTCCAAGTGATTCTGTCTTCCTGGCCACTCTGCCGTCTGACCCAACAGTTGACCGCACTGCTGCAAGCCAGTGTCTGCCCCCTGATGCCACTACTGGGAGCCCAGTGCCGAAAAGTCGCTGGTATTGCCCTCTTGTGGCATCTGGGGTACCACAGCTGGAGCCCTTACTGACTGTTGCTTAATGGTTCCAAGGCTGGGTGGCGTCGGGGCTGCTGGGCCGTTCCAATGACGAACCTCCTGCTAGTGCTGCACCATCACAGGACAGCTCCAGTTCCAGGCATGGTGCCTCTTTGAGCAGTTGGCACACTTGGACTCCGGCCGAAGGGCCTCGCCGGTTGGCTGCTTGAGGATTGCAATGCAGTCCTTCGAGTCTTGTGCTTTGCTGCATGCACACACCACACTTCTTCTCTCGCTGGCAGGTGGCTGCAATATGATTGAACCCCTGACAGTTGACGCATTGCAGTGGGCCCGACAGGTGAGGTCGGGTCTTGAATCTTCCGCAGATCCCAAGGTTCAGGTATGTAGGAAGTGGACCTTTGTGGTGGATCAGCGCCTGGTGGGTGGACACCTTGTTTACCATGGCAGTGAGTCGTTCTGCCTTGACAATATTGGGCGCTTTCAAAATGGGGTCCAGTGGGAGGGGCACTGGAACATGTAAGAGCACCCTTGTACACCTTCTCCCAAGCAACCAGTTCCATCATGCTGGGATGCGTCACAACCAGCCTCTTTAACTCCTCATAAGAGTCTTCGTCCCCAGGAATGACCAGAACCGCGTTCCTGAAAGTGAACTCACAGTGAAACTTGAGGAGGTATAGACCTTCCAGATACCTCACAAACCCGTAATCGGGAACTTTGAATTTGTTGAAGGCCCTGGTTGCTTGTGCCCAAGAGTAGAGCGGGAATTCTTTCTTCCATGTTGAGTCAGCCAATCCCCATCCTCTGCAGACGTCGACGCAACTGGGGTGGGGACCTGGGATAGCTCCATCCTTGCCAGTTGAGGAGGAGCTACAGCCACCTGGCTTCCTTCCACGACCCCTATGACCATCTGGGGATGCAAGTCTCCTTGAGTAGCAGCTGCCAACGGATCTAGTGGCAGAACGGCACATACAGTAGTCTCCACTCCATCCTTGGCCTTCTTGGTGGGGGCTCCCACCTGCCCCACGTCGTCCTCTGACTCGTCCCCGCATTCCAATGAACATTTAGGCCGCTCTCCTGGGTCTGACATGGTGACTGTAGGTGTGGGCACAGAGCCAGCAGCGGAGTTACTGCCCATGACCTCACAGTCGCCCACACTGGGTGCAGAGCTGTGAGGCTCAGTGCCCCAGTCGGAGCCCTTAGCCACCCTCACGTGGCTCACTGCTCTGAAGCACTGAACACATTCCAAAGATCACAGAGTCAAGCTCAGTGTCTTAAGTTAGCTTTAGCGCCATTAGAATTGGAAACAATTCAGTTTGCAATGTAGACGCCCAGTTGTTAATTCTTATGCCTAATTCAACAAGTTTATTATCGTTCTTAACTAGGAAGGTGGCAACAAGAGCAGATGCAGCCTTGCCAGAAGACTCCTGTTTAGATCCATCAGTGTATATAACTTGTGATCATTCACTGCCTGGATGAGGTAGAGTACGGTCGTGCTTTGCACCCCTCTACTGTTTTCCCAGACGAGCTACACAGACAACAATATAGTGCGAGGTGTGTGCCGGAGAGTGAATACTGTGGGCATTGAGCTCATTAGTGGGGCTTTAACGCCTACGTCAGTAGATGTGTTATTGCCCAAAATTATAAGAGAGACATACGGCATCAGAGACAGGGATTTGTATGGAGTGACACTGAGTGGTGTTTATAGAATATTCATGAAAGTGCTAACAGCTCAAGTGTACGAGGCGTTTGTGGATCGTTTCCAAGATGTCAGCATTAACGTAACACTGACAGTGAGGGTCAGGCTGACGGATGTATCAAGACATTATTCGTGGGTCAAGCTCCGGAACGTGCCTTTTGAGGCTGATGAAGCAGATCTTAGAAATGTTTTTGAAAGATATGGGACTGTACATCTAGCCCAACCTGGAAAATGGGTTAAAGGAGCATACACTGGATTTCCTGAGGGTACTTTCAATCTCAAGGTGACACTGAGACATTCTATACCCTCGTATGTATATCTTGAGGAGTTTAAAATCCAGGTAATGGTAGCATATGCCGGGCAGAGGCGTATGTGCCTACTGCGTGGTGAATATGACCATATGGCGGCAGATTGTAGCAAGCAGAATATGGGTCCTGGGCCGGCAAGGGGCGGAGCACCTGTGCATGAGAAAACAATGCCTGAGGAAGAACGGAGGCAAGGAGGAGGGCGTGGTTGCACGAGGAGTGAAGAGCTGGTGGCTCCTCCTGTGGAATCTGAAGGGGACGTGGTGATTCATGAATCACCCAGCCCATTGACAGTACAGTTGTCGAGTGAGGAGGTGCAAGTGGGTGCAGAAGTGAAAGCTATCGAGGAGGAGTTGGAGACGGTGATACAGGCTATGTTACAGTCTATGAAGGTGGAGGTCACAGTGAGCAGGTACCTGGGATCAGGGTGGAAGGAGGTGTGTGCAGGAGGAGAGAGGACCAGGTGGCACCTGTGAGGGACAGTGCAAGTGCCATGGAAGGACATGGAGGCGACTTAAGGGTGGTAGAGGTGGAAGTCCATTGTGAGGACTCCTAGGACACAGATATGGAGACTGAGGGAGCTACGAGGAAAAGGGCGGTGGCGCCAGATTCGGACGATATTCTGACGCCGGCGCAAAGGCTGGGGAAAAAGGCATGGGGTTATGGTACCCAGAGTGACTCTAAGAGAGGGCCACAACAGAAGGGGGGGGATGGTTGAGAAGGAGGGTGGAGTACGTGGCAAAGGCAATGCCCAGGGGAATAGTCAGAAAGGGATGAGTCTTGAAATGAGGCGGGGAGGGAATCCTTGGGTACCAAGCTTATATGTTGCATCTGAGCGTTTAAAAGGAGGAGTGGGTGTATTGACCAGGGAGGTGAGCCCGTTTGTATTGCACAGGAAAGAAGAGGGGGAGGTGGGAGAGTATTACGTGTGGAAGGATGGTGGATTGGAGAGTGAGTGGCGTTCGTGTGTGTGTATGCCCCAGCAGAAAGTGACATGAAAGTAAAGACGGATTTTGTGCGGGAGGAACTTGTATACATCCTATGCATGTTACTGTCTGTGGCGATTGTGAGGAGGGGGGGATTGGAATTGTGTAGTTAAGAGGGTAGACGGGGAACCCATAGGAGCAGGATATTTTTCCTCAGTCTTAGGGGGGCCTGTTTAGAGATCTTTGGTTATGTGATGCTTTTAGGGGAGGTCTGTGGGAGGTGCAAGGTACTTTTATACAGCGTGGATACGCGGCTCGTTTAGACAGGATATATTTATCTCAGAGGGTTTTGGTTGAGTCTTTTAAAACTATTGAGATGGTGTCTTCCGATCATAAGGCGGTAATAGTGGAGGTGGGGTGGGATGCTTTGGTTCGTAGACAGGGAAGCTATTGGAAACTGAATACGATGGTTTTGGGGGATGGAGAGGGAGTGGAAGGTTTTGCAGTATTTTGGGAACAACTTTGTGCAGAGAGAAGGACTGAGGAGGATGTGGTTGGATGGTGGGATAGTGTGGCTAAGGTAAGAATACGTCAATTTTATGTGAGGGAGGGCAAACGCATTAATCAATTGCAGTATGGTTTGTCAAATTATTTAGACTCTAGATTATGGAATTGTTACGCGAGGGGGGGGGGCGGTTATGAGGGTTTACCCCATGGAGGAAATACAAATGTTGAAGGACAAGATAAAGGATTTGCAAGAAGAGTGTTTTGCAGCGGTACGAGTACAAGCAGGCCTGGACGAAGTTCTCTGGGGCAACAAACTATCGGCTTGCATGCTGTGAGGACGGAAGGTACGACAGCACACAACTGCAATACCAGAATTGCAAGTCATTTCTTCGGTGGGTTTTTTTCGAGAGGGTCATGTATTACTGGAAACAACGGGGATGAGTGTGTATGCACATAGATGGTTTGAGGAGTACTAGAAAAGTAGTGTCATGGATGGCGAGGTTCTTGGGCATGTATGTATGTGCCATGCAAACTAGGGAGGAGTGATCGGGAGGCACTGGGTGACGTCATTGAGGAGGAGGAAATATGGAGAGCCCTTATGAACATGAGGAAGGGAAAGTCACCCGGGATAGATGGTTTACCAAGCGAATTTTATGTACAACATTGGGGTCTGCTAAGCGATTTCCTAGTAAGATTAATGAATGCCATGAAAGACGGAGGTAAGATGGGAGAATCACAGGCAACAGCGGTGGTGGTGTTGGTCCCGAAGGGTAAAAAGCAAAGTACCCTTCGGGATTGCCGAGCCATTTCGTTTCTTTGTGCTGATTATAAGCTGTTTGCGAAAATTCTTGGGAATAGGCTTAAATGTGTTGTGAGGAGGGTGGTGTTTGAGTCTCAGTTTGGGCTGTCAGGTAGTTCAATGGTCGAGGGCCATGGGATCATAAAAGGGTTTCTGGAGGACATGGAAGGGGGCAGAGGGGCATTGTTGGCATTGGATTGGCAAGGGGCTTATGACAGAGTGGAAAGAGGGGCTTTGCAGGATATTCTCCACAGACAGGGGTTTGGTGAAGAAATAGTGGGGTGGGTGGATACATTGTACTCAGGAGCGAAGGTAAGGGTGCAAATCAATCACTAAGTGAATTTTCTGCTGCAGCCCGCATGTTCCACTGGAAGATCTTCAAAGGCCACAGAGGTGGCCCTCTGATTCCATCTCTGCCTGGGACTCATCATCCGTTGTTGGCGACTCTGTGGCCCCCTCCATCATGGACTGGAAGGACTCCTGGATGATGGCCTGAAGTTCCATTGAGTCCTTCCTGTCCAGTAGGACCATGCCCAGCATCCATGACAGTAGCTGTCTGCAGGCGTCCCTGCATTCCGCCGACGACAGCAGGCAACAGAGTAGTGCTGAGATGACCCCGATGATTTTCTTCAGTCGATCGGGAAATGATTCGACCATTACCTCCGCAGGCATTGAGCTGGACGACCCGTCAAGTCGGTCCTGGGTCACTGGGTATGTCTGGGTGGCTGTTGACACTGCAGCAGCAGAAGCTGGGTGCACCCTGGGCCCGTCCTGAGTGGCAATGGGCTTCTGGGCTCCCTGGCAGGGAACCTCTGCCTGACTCTGGCCGCTCACAGTAGGGGCCTGCCCTTGGGAAGAGGCCTGCTGGCGGTATGGCAAGGAATGTTGGTGCCCAGCTGGGACCTGCTGGGCAGTATGCCTGGCCTGTGGCTGTTTTTCCCATTGATTCTGTCTTCTTGGCCACCTTACCATCTGACCCCGTAGTTGACTGTGCAGCTGCAAGCCAGTGCGTTCACCCTGATGCAACTGCTGGGAGCCCAGTGCCGAGAACTCGCTGGTATTGCCCTCCTGCGGCATCTGGGGAACCGCAGTCGGAGCCCATACCGACTGTTGCTGGGCGGTTCCAAGGCTGGTTGGCGTCGGGGCTGTCTGGTCGTTCCGATGACGAACCTGCTGCCAGTGCTGCACCATCACAGGACAGCTCCAGCTCCAGGCATGGTGCCTCTTTGAGCAGTTGGCACACTTGGGCTCTGACCGAAGGGCTTCCCCAGCTGGCTGTTTGAGGATTGCAATGCAGTCCTTCGAGTCGTGTGCCTTGCTGCACACACCACACTTCTTGTCTCGCTGGCAGGTGGCTGCAATATGATTGAACCTGTGACAGTTGAAGCATTGTACTGGGCCCGACAGGTATGGTTGGATCTTGAATCTTCCCCAGATCCCAAGGTCTAGGTGCGTGGGAAGTGGACCTTTGTGGTGGATCAGCACCTCGTGGGTGGGCACCTTGTTCACGGTTGCAGTGAGTCACTCCACCTTGACAATATTGGGCACTTCCAACATGGGGTCCAGTGGGAGGGGCACAGGGACGTGTAAGAGCACCCCATTGTACACCCTTTCTGAAGCAACGAGTTCCACCATGCTGGGATGGGTCACAACCAGCCCCTTCAACTCCTCGTAAGAGTCTTCGTCCCGAGGAATGACCAAAACCTCGTTCCTGAGAGTGAACTCCCAGCAGAACTTGAGGCGGGGTAGACCTTCCAGATACCTTACACACCTGTAGTTGGGAACCTTGAATTTGTGGAAGGCCCTGGTTGCTTGTGCCCGAGCTGAGTGGGAATTCCTCCTTCCACGTGGAGTCAGCCAGTCCCCGTCCACTGTGGAGGCCGGCGCAACTGGTGTAGGGACCTGGATGGCTCCATCCTTGCCAGTTGAGGAGCTACATCCTCCTGGCTTCCTTTCACGACCCCTATGGCCATCTGGGGGTGCAAGTCTCTTTGGGTAGGGGCTGCCGACGGACCTTGTGGCAGATTTTTTTTTTTTTTTTTTTTTTATATTTTATTTAAAACCAATACAGTTTAACATAAAAATAAAGAAACAGTATGGAACCTACTCAAATTAACTGACAAACGGATTGTACCTACATGCTCGCAAGATATTACAACAAAAACTTACATCAAGAACATAACTAAAAACAAAATTACATGTCACAGGGTCATGAATTGACATATATACAAAACCTTGCATATATATAAATTGTACATATAAATGACATCTGACAAAGGTTCAATACACTTGAACATAAAATATACAAAGAAGTTATATCAGTTAAATCCCATCCTTCACATTAATCAAAAAACCAAAACCTAACATCATAATCTGACTAGATAATCTACATACTTATCCCTAACAATACAGCTGAACATATCCCAACATACAAATAAACAGAAAAAGAATACAGCTTAGAACACAATAACAAGCTCTATACTGTTACAATACACCCATATACAAATTTCAGACAAATGGACTACGTCACTAAACTGTCTAGATATGTCTGTATACCATACAGACTAAAACTTAACATCAAGAACTTGCATGAACACCAAACCGGTATCAGGGTACAGACCATAATTATAAACTTTAAAAAGAATCAATCATGCATATATAAAGTATTACATAACGTCTGACCCATGACAAAGGCTCAATACAATAGAAAGAGATATATATTTATATATATACACATACACACCCACACACCCACACCCACATCCACACACACACCCACACGTACACACAAAAATTTTCACAAAATCACATTAATCAGATGCACTGTATGCACAATGCAAAACAGTATATAAGTATATCTCATCGTGCAAAAAAACAGCACGTAACATAAAAACAAACTAAACACACTTCATGTCGCAAATAACTTATTTCCCAAGAATCATGTCATACAAGACTGATACACATCATAATTATACATAAAAAATCTACTATATTATACCTACATTCTGAAAAGTGTTATATCTACCATAACGAGACCTTGAGCTCTACATCCACACTTGGATGCCATAAAGTCCCAATGAAAACCAGGAAACCATTCCAAACCCACATTCACAACACTCTCACGACCCCCCCCCCCCAGGGAGGCGAGCCCGCTGTTGCCCCCTGACTCCCTCCAACCTATGAAAACCCCTTCACTCACTCATTTCCAATCACAGATTTACGAGAATCCCTAACGTTAGCATTCTATACCCCTCTGAGAAAGCCTGATCCCACCTCCTCCCATACAAATCTCTATAGAATGTTACCGCAAGAACCTTTCTTCTCTCCTCACTATCCCCTCTCCCCCTCATCACCCACGACATATATATATAATCTACCATGATATAATCTAAAGCTCTTATGACACCCTCGTCTAACCCACCCATATCTAGACTTAGAGCACGCAAAACCGACACCCCACGGCCCCCCACCCTCTGTACCAACCTACTTAACCAGCACCTAACCTCCTCTAGCTCTTCACAAAAGTAAACTACATGGAATGCTGTCTCATCCCCTCCACAGATACCACACCCCCCACCCTCTACAACCTGTCTGTTTCGTAGTATCTCACCAGACGGAAGGCTCCCATGCAGAAAACGAAACATCACCTCACGGGCCCGAGGTTTTAACTTCAATTTACTAAACCTAAACCAAATACTCTTCCACGCATACATGGGGAACAAACCCTCAACTGGGACAACGCACCTACCTACAAGTAACCTACACAAAACCCTTATACGAACCTTTCTCAGTTCCCTAACCAACATCACAGCCCTCAAAACTATTTCACATTCCCTCAACTCCATTCCTCGATACCACATACCCAGCCTGTCGTGTATCCTTCCCAAACGCCCCGCGTTCACACCCTCACGCAACACTTCCCATTTAATAAACACACATTTAGCCCTCCGTCTCAAATCCAACAACCCCAACCCACCCTGACTTACAGGTAACATTACAACCTCCCTCCGTAACCAATCACAACGTGAACCCCATAAAAATTTGTACACCCGTCTTAGTATCCCCGCAATCGCTGTCCCTGTAATTGGGAACACAGCTGCAACATACCAAACCTTACTATACAATAAAATGTTCACGACTATCACTCGCTGTATCAGATTTAGGTGCTGGGGTCTCAGAACACCTAGACGCCCCACGATCCTTTCCAATAACCTATCCAAATTTTCCTCCCTCGCCGCAACCATGTCATCCCTATAAATAATACCACAAATCTTTAAAGACACTGCCCATTCTTTAACAACATTACATCTCCCCCCCACACCCCCCACCCAAGAACCCAACCCCATGCACCTTGACTTCGCACTATTTACCTGCATACCCGTGGCACTTCCAAATAATTGCACCACCTCGTCCAACACTCTCATTGACATCCCTGCACGAATGAGAACAGTGGTGTCGTCAACATATCCAATTAACCCCGGCCAGGCCCTCCCACCCCCACACTTCCCTCACATGGCGTACATAAGCTACGGTCAACCATTCTATAAAAGGGGTCCTGGAAACACGCAAACAATATTTGGGACATGGGGCATCCCTGTCTAAGGCCTCTTCCCATTGCAATTTCCCTTCCCATACACCCATTAATCTGTATCCTCATTTTCGCCCCCTTGTACAACGTATTTACCCACTCGACTATTTCCTCCCCAAAACCCTGTCTCCTAAGTATAACCTGCAAAGCTCCCCTTTCCACTCTATCATATGCTCCCTGCCAGTCTAGAGCCAACAAAGCCGCCCCTCCACCCCCACCCTTAGCTTCCACAAAACTTCTCAGTATCCCATGTCCTTCAATCATCGACCTTCCCGGCAACCCGAACTGAGATTTTGACACCACCCTCTCCACTACACATTTGAACCTATTACCTAAAATTTTTGCAAACACCTTATAGTCTGCACACATCAGTGATATGGCTCGGTACTCCCGAAGGGTGGGCTGCCCCTTGACCTTCGGGACCAACACTACTACTGCTGTTTCCTGCTTCTCCCCCAACTTACCCTTCTCCTTCATACTATTAAATAACCTAACTATAAATTCCTTTATCAACGCCCAATGTTGTAAATAAAATTCTACCGGGAGACCATCAATACCGGGAGCTTTCCTCTTCCTCATTCCCCTTAACGCATTCTCTATTTCCTCTGCCGTAATCGTCCCACCTAAAGCCTTTCGATCACTATTTCCTAAATTACACGTCACATACGTACACACCTTGTCCAATGCCCCGTCACCCACCCCCCCACTGTTCCAGTACTTCTCGTACCAAGCCTCCGCATACGCACACATCCCCTTTGTGGTTCGTATCTCCTGCCCTACTCTATAATTCCCAACCATCTCCGTTACCTCTAAACATGGTATAGCCGTCAGCGCCTGCCTTTGCTTTTGATGCCGCAAAACACACGCTGACGGCTTGTCGCCCCAAAGCACTTCCTCCACCCCTGCCTGCATCCTTACAGCTTGAAACCTTTCATTTTGCAACACCCTCAACCTCCCCTTTATTTCAGCTATTTCATCCATAGGAAAATTATTCCCACCCACCCCCCTCCTATAGCAACCTCTTAACCTATCCTCTAAATAGTTAGCCAGTCCATATTTTAAATTATTAATACGTTTTCCTTCTCTCACATAAAACTTTCTAATCCTTTCCTTTGCGACACTATCCCACCATGTCACAATGTCATCCACTCCCTGTTCTTCCACACTAAGCTCCCTCCATAGGACTGAAAACCCCTCCAACCCCTCCTCATCACCTAACACACTTATATTTAATTTCCAATAACTTCTATATATGTCCGCGAGCGTCCCCCACCCAACCTCCACCACCACTGCCCTATGATCTGACATTGTAGCCTCAACAGTACTGAAAGATTTCACGTCCACTCCCTGAGAAAGGTACACTCTATCTAGTCTCGCAGCATAACCACTCCTAACAAACGTATATTCAGTCTCCCACACCGCTCCCCCAAAGGCATCACGTAACCAAACATCCCTTAATAAATCCCTAAGAGCCACAGACATATATCCAGCCCCTCTTGGGTCCACATCAGCCACCCTGATTACACTATTCCAGTCCCCACCAACTATCGCCACCTCTGGCAGTGTACTTAAGAAAAACACAAGATCCTCACACACAAAATCATTCTTTACCTTTATGTTATTTTCTGCCGGCGCATACACACTCACAAAAGACACACGCTTACCCATCCACCACCCATCCACACGCAACACCCTCCCTCCCCCTCCTCCCTCGCTTCTCTGCAAAACAAACGGGCTCGTCTCCCTTATTAAAATTCCCACACCACCTTTTAGACGGGGAGATGGCAGGGTAACTACCCGAAATCCTGCCACCTCCAACACCCTACCCTCTTTGAAATTGTGCTCCTGCAGGAACACAACATCCACTCTAGATTTATTCAGAAAATTACGAAACCAATCTCTCTTCATACCGCTACATAACCCATTAACATTTACAGACATACACCTAAGGCCTATTAAAGTTTCCACCCCTGCTTCCTCTCATCACTCTTTACAACTCCAGAGCTTGAATTTACGTTCAACCCCTTCAGAGTGCTCTCTTTCCCTCCCCCCTTCTTCCGGTGCCTCCTATCATGGCTACCACCACCTACACCACTACCTTCACACTTCACCTCAGTCTGTTTCCCAGGCCTTTGTGCAGGCGTAAGGACGTCATCAGAATCTGATGTAGCCGCCCTCTTTCTAGTGACAGTCATGTTACACATATCTTGGTCAGATGTTACCTCTCGATGAACCTCCACCTCCACCTGAGTATGGTTTAATGAGTCAATGGACGACTCCAAACCACCATCACGTCCCAAATTATCATGTCTCAGACTTTCTGGAAGCGACGATTCTCCAATGACACCACGCTCAGATGTAACATCCCTCTCAGGTGGTGACAACGTCTTCAACACCTCCACCAATTCCTCCTCAATCTCAAGAACCTTCTCTTGTATTTGCTGCTCCTCCTGATCCACAGGAGACGACACCTGATCAGGCAGTTGGGGGCGGGACTCCAACTCACCACCAGTCCTGTGTGCCCGATCCACTATCTCGCTCCACAAAACACCACGCCCTCCATCCGATGTTTGTTCCTCACCTGCCACCTTTGAAGCAGGGGCTGCGACGTCCACCACAAGTCCAGGCACATGTCTTCGCTTGTCACAGGTCGCCGCTATGTGATCATACTCACCACATAGGCGGCACGTACGTCGTTGTCCTGGGTACATTACCATTACCTGCGTCCTGAAATCTTGTAGGTACACATAGGATGGTATTGGGTGCCTCAAAGTCATTTTGAGGTTGAAAGAACCCTCTGGAAAACCAGCATAGGCTCCTGCCGCCCACGTACCATGTTGAGCATAATGCACCGTCCCATACTTCTCAAAAACTTTCCTTATATCCGCCTCGTCCGCCTCAAAGGGAACGTTGCGTAAATTGATCCACGTATAATACCGTGAAACATCTATCATTCTTACAGTGACAGCTGGTGTGACGTTAAGACTCACGTCCTGAAACCTGGTGACTAACGATTCATAAACCGTTGCTGATAGCAGTTTGACGAAAATTCGTTGTCCTCCGTTCAATGCTACACCATACAAGTCACTATCTTGTACTCCATAAGTCTCCCGTATGATCTTTGGCAATAAGACTTGCGCAGAACTGGGCGTTATCGTTCCTTTAAGTAGCTCGATGCCTACAGTATTTATCCTTCGTCTCAGACTAACCGCCATCTTGACGATCACAGTGCACCTAAGTTGTCAGCCGAGGTGTGACAGCACCACTTCACACCACTGCAGCCAGGTAACTGGATACAGTAGTCTCCACTGCATCCTTGGCCTTCTTGGTGGGGGCTCCCACCTGCCCCACGTCGTCCTCCAACTCGTCCCCGCATTCCAGTGAACGTTTAGGCCGCTCACCTGGATCTGTCATGGTGACTGTAGGTGTGGGGACAGAGCCAGCAGCAGAGCTGCTGCCTATGACCTCACAACCGCCCGCACTGGGTGCAGAGCTGTGAGGCTCAGTGCCCCAGTCGGGGCCCGTAGCCACCCTCTCGTGGCTCACTGCCCTGAAGCACAATCCAAGGATCATCAGGAATGACGCTAATCTGTGCGTAAACTAACACAGATTTGCGAACACAACACACACTGTTTTCCAATCTTCGTCCAGTCGAATCGTGCTAATGAAGAACCGCAGTGTGTCTAGTGATGTCGTTTGTGTGGGTTGTGTATCTGGTTGTAATTTGGCCATTATCTACAGTGTTTGTTTTCTGTACTGGGATTGTGTAATGGAAGTTATTGTTAATATCCAGCATAATTTTTAATTTATTATACTCTTGTGCATTCTTGTATTTGTTCCATGTTTTAAATAAAAAACATGAAAAAAAAAAAACTTGTGATAACTTATTACTACCAGCTAGACAAGAAATTTCTTCTTAAGCAGTTTCTTTAACAAGTTGCTTGGTGGCTAACGTTCTCGCTTCACACGGCGAGGGCCTGGATTCGATTCCCAGCCAGAGTAGAAACATTGGACGTGTTTCTTTCCACCTGTTGCCTATGTTCTTATCAGTAAAATGGTTACCTGGGTGTTAGTGGACTGGTGTGGGTCGCATCCTGGGACACTGACCTAATTTGCCCGAAATGCGGAGCATTAGTATTATTATTAAAGATTAGCCGGTATTCTCCCGGCCCGGGCCTTTTCCAAGTGGTGGCCCGGCTTTGGCTCCCTCTTTAGGGAGTGTCTGAGACCTAAGTCTCCCATGGGAGGAGGCACAAGTACCTCCTCATCTTTGGGACCAACTGTCCCCAGGCCTAGCCACAAGCTAGGCCTCTCTGGTCTGCCATCCCCGCCTCAAGGGGGCAAATGGGAATGACAGTCTTATGAGCTAAAGGCTCGGGCTCAGGCACCTACCCTACCCTAGAAGGGCTGGGCATGATGTCGATCTCATGCGGAGCATAACAAGGGACTTTCTATATAGTAGTATGTCATTGTTGTCAACTAGGACTGTATAACTTGTACATGTACTTGCAGTAAATGAAGATAGTATTATTATTATTATTATATTAGTTAGTCCTCAATTTGTACTTTTTTTAACGAAGAAAGTAAACAATGTTATTTTTAGGTGTATTTCTTATATGCCTACAAATATTTTTATAATATTTTAACAAAAGCTAATAAAGTGTTATAAAACTAAATATAATATTTAAAATGAATACAAAATAATGAAAAGTATGCCTAATTTATTAAGAAATAGAAAAATATTTATATAACATTATGCAGCTTGTAAAAAGACAAGAATTAAACATTATAAATATATAACTGTTCTTGCATGCTCAGAATTCTTCTTTCTAACCATTATTTTTGAAAACCTTATACTAGGTTATAATTTTATTATTTACAAGTATCATGCCCCTCAAGGAAGGTTCCTTGATGTTGGTGAGGGGTTCTTGGTTTAGGGAATTGGATCTGTGCTCCAGTTCCCCGAATTAAGCCTGAATGCCTTCCACATCCCCCCCTCCCCAGGCGCTGT
>NW_027196435.1:0-10000 GCF_038502225.1 Cherax quadricarinatus
GACAGGAAAAGTAAACTAAGAAGGAAAAACAGTTTTAATGTCCAGTGTAATGGGGAACCATCACTTCAGTATCTTCAGTGAAATATCTGTGAATCCCCTTTGACTCGAGCATGTTAGGAAAATTGATGGGGAACAATGTAGTATAACGACTGCCAGGCTAAAGTTCCTTTATATACAGGCACAGTGTTTACCTACTGAGGCTGGCACGACCCTATGTCTAGCTCTTATACAATGTCATATAGATTATTCTTCTCTTCATGGCACTTTGCCTTAACAAAAAAAAAATATGAAAGATAGATTACAAATTACCCATAACAAAATGGTGAGATTCATCCTGAGCCTGGGTCCATGAGAGCATATAAGTCAGGACGAATTACAACAACTTGATATACTGAACAATAAAGACAGAGCAGAGCAACCGAAGCTAAATCACTTTTATAAAATTGTTGACAAGCACTGGAATACAAACAGAATGCAGATGTAGTATACATAGATTTTGCAAAAGCCGTTGACAAGTGAGATCATGGTGTATTAGCACACAAAATGCGTGCTAAAGGGATAACTGGCAAAGTAGGCAGATGGATCTTCAACTTTCTAACAAATCAATCACAAAGAGTAATGGTAAACAGAGTTAAATCAGAAGCTGCCATAGTGAAGAGCTCTGTCCCACAAGGCACAGTACTCGCCCCTATCCTGTTACTCATCCTCGTATCAGACAGACAGAGATGTAAACAATAGCACCGTATCGTCCTTTGCAGGCGATACTAGGATCTGCATGAGAGTGTCATCCATTGAGGACACGGCAAATCTCCGAGAAGATATAAACCAAGTTTTCCAATGGGTAACAGAGAACAATATGATGTTCAATGAAGACAAATTCCAACTACTCCGTTATGATAAACTGGAGGAAATAATAACTAGGACTGAGTATACTACAAACTCCAATCACACAATAAAGTGGAAAAGTAATGTGAAGGACCTGTAAGTGGTAATGTCTAAGGATATCACGTTCAAGGATCTCAACAGTGCATAATGAGAACATTCAAGAAAAGAGATGCCAAGCCATTGATGATCCTTTTTAAATCACTTGTTCGCTCTAGGCTGGAATACTGCTGTACATTAACATATCCATTTAAGGCAGGTGAAATTACAGATCTAGAGAATGTACGAACGTACAGAGAACCTTTACTGCACATATAAGTTCCATCAAACACCTTAACTACTGGGAACGTTTGGAAGTACTTGACGTGTACTCATTGGAGCGCAGTCGAGTAAATACATCAATAACTCCAGTACTTGAAATGTGGAGTGTTGTGGTATTCGTAGAGCAGGAACTCCCCCCCCCCGTCCCTGCAGATGAAGCCCATTCTCGTATCACATATGATAACCGTATATTCTCGTATCACATATGATAACCGTATATTCTCGTATCACATATGATAACCGTATATTCTCGTGTCACTAATGATAACCGTATATTCTCGTGTCACTAATGATAACCGTATATTCTCGTGTCACTAATGATAACCGTATATTCTCGTGTCACTAATGATAACCGTACATTCGAGAACTTGTACATTTTCTGGTTATCCTAGACAGGTCATCCTAGACAGGTTATCCTAGACAGGTTATCCTAGACAGGTTATCCTAGACAGGTTATCCTAGACAGGTTATCCTAGACAGGTTATCCTAGACTAGACAGGTTATCCTAGACAGGTTATCCTAGACAGGTTATCCTAGACAGGTCATCCTAGACAGGTTATCCTAGACAGGTTATCCTAGACAGGTTATCCTAGACAGGTTATCCTAGACAGGTTATCCTAGACAGGTTATCCTAGACAGGTTATCCTAGACAGGTTATCCTAGACAGGTTATCCTAGACAGGTTATCCTAGACAGGTTATCCTAGACAGGTTATCCTAGACAGGTTATCCTAGACAGGTTATCCTAGACAGGTTATCCTAGACAGGTTATCCTAGACAGGTTATCCTAGACAGGTTATCCTAGACAGGTTATCCTAGACAGGTTATCCTAGACAGGTTATCCTAGACAGGTCGCCTCGTTGTCCAGCTCACCGCTGCTCTTTTATAAATTGTTTATTTAATGTTATATATACTTTTTTATTAGTAACTTTTCAGAGTCATCCAGTGAGAACCTAACGTATCTTAACTTAACATCCGCCTAACCTAACTTAACTAAACTTAACTTAACATCCGCTTAACCTAAAGTAACTAAACTTAACCTCCGCCTAACCTAACCTAGCTAAACATAACCTCCGCTTAACCTAACCTAACTAAACTTAACCTCCGCCTAACCTAAAGTAACTAAACTTAACCTCCGCCTAACCTAACCTAACTAAACATAACCTCCGCCTAACCTAACCTAACTAAACTTAACCTCCGCCTAACCTAAAGTAACTAAACTTAACCTCCGCCTAACCTAACCTAACTAAACTTAACCTCCGCCTAACCTAAAGTAACTAAACTTAACCTCCGCCTAACCTAAAGTAACTAAACTTAACATCCGCCTAACCTAACTTAACTAAACTTAACTTAACATCCGCTTAACCTAAAGTAACTAAACTTAACCTCCGCCTAACCTAAAGTAACTAAACTTAACATCCGCCTAACCTAACTTAACTAAACTTAACTTAACATCCGCTTAACCTAAAGTAACTAAACTTAACCTCCGCCTAACCTAAAGTAACTAAACTTAACCTCCGCCTAACCTAACCTAACTAAACATAACCTCCGCTTAACCTAACCTAACTAAACTTAACCTCCGCCTAACCTAAAGTAACTAAACTTAACCTCCGCCTAACCTAAAGTAACTAAACTTAACCTCCGCCTAACCTAAAGTAACTAAACTTAACCTCCGCCTAACCTAACGTAACTAAACATAACTTAACCTCCGCCTAACCTAACGTAACTTAATTTAACCTCCGCCTAACCTAACGAAACTAAACTTAACTTAACCTCCACCTAACCTAACGTAACTAAACATAACTTAACCTCCGCCTAACCTAACGTAACTTAATTTAACCTCTGCCTAACCTAACGGAACTCGACTTGACTTAACCTCCGCTTAACCTAATGTAACTAAACTTAACTTAACCTCCGCCTAACCTAACGCAAAATATAGACAATTATATTTGTAAGGTGAGTAGTGCACTGAGGAGTCTGTGGAGTCAAAGAACTTTGTCAATGAAAGCAAATAGGGGATATGTAAGAGAGTATAGTTATACCAACGCTCTTACATGAGTGCGAAGCATGAGTTGTGAATGTTACAGGGAGAAGGCTGGAGGCAGTGGAGATGTCGTGTCTGATGGCAATGTGTGGTGTGATTATAATGCAGAGAATTTGAAATTTGGAAATTAGGAGGAGGTACAAGATTACCAAAATTATTACCCAGAGGGCTAAGGAGGGGTTCTTGAGGTGGTTCGGACATGTAGAATAAAATAAAATAACTTCGTGAGTGTATAAATCTGTAGTGGAGGGAAGGCGGGGTAGAGGTCGGCCTAGGAAAGGTTGGAGGGAGGGGGTAAAAGAGGTTTTGTGTGCGAAGGGCTTGCACTTCCAACAAGCATGCGTGAGCGTGTTAGATAGAAGCGAATGGAAACCAATGGTTTTTAGGACTTGATGTGCTCTTGGAGTGTGAGCAAGGTAATATTTATGAAGGGATTCATGGAAACCGGCAGGCCGGACTTGAGTCCTGGAGATGAGAAATACAGTGTCTACACTCTGAAGGAGGGATGTTAATGTTGCAGTTTTATAACTGTAGTGTAAGCCCACTCTGGCAAGACAGTGATGGAGTGAATGGTGGTGAAAGTTTTTCTTTTTCGGGCCACCCTGTATTGGTGGGAAACGGCCGATGGGTTAATAAAAAAAAATGTAAGTTTACAGGAAGAATTAAGATGACGTGGGATCCTCGTAAATAAATTAATGAATTTAAGTAAGGCAAGATGGCAGCTTCGTGGGTAAGCATCTACTTATGTCATCTCTCTCGGTGTTCGACCCGTTTTTTTTCTGTTGAAATGTGTTTCCGAAGTAATCAGGTTCATATCAGAAACACGCTAGTGTTGCTTTCCTATACTGGGATGTGAAAGGTTGGTTGATGTGTTAGGTAGTGATTCTGACATCTGTACGAGAACCATTATGGTTCCCTACACAATACAAACTAATTGTACTTTAATAAGAAAATGAGGATTAAGAGCTCAATATATACTAAGTGTTGAAGAGATATACACTATATTCGTTTCAGAAGATTAACATATGTGGGTATCTGGGTATCTATACTTGTAGATGTTTCACCATTCATTTGTGAAACATCTACACATGAAGATACCCAGATGTTGCACATGTGTCTAATTCTTCATTCTGACGATATTGTATACAGTACATGTACATTAATGTTTTATAAACTAAGGTGTATTTGAGGTTTCATACCAGGAACCCACGCAGGTGAGCCAGCAGGTGCAGGTGGCCCAGCAGGTGCAGGTGGCCCAGCAGGTGCAGGTGGCCCAGCAGGTGCAGGTGGCCCAGCAGGTGCAGGTGAGCCAGCAGGTGCAGGTGGCCCAGCAGGTGCAGGTGAGCCTGGGTCTTGGATTACTGAAGCTTCTGCAGCACCTACTTCACCTGGTGTGTTACTCTCATTACCCAGTGTTCCAGGTCACCTAATTAGCTAAAGCGGCTACCGTTATGAATTGCTTTTATGCACAGTCCCATATATTTTTAAGAATTTTTAACCAGTAGGTAACTTTTATGCGCGCCTGGAGAATGTCCATTGAGAAAGTAACTGTTAGTTTGTATCTGAGACTTGGGACGAAATTTCCTCTACAACTGTTTCCTTGAAAGAAAGAGGATGGTGCCTAGATGCTGAGGAAGAGGTGTTGATCCAAGAATTTGGAGCTTCCTTCCTTTTCTTTAGATTAATTCTGATATCATTGCATTCCCCAGGCGTTGAATGACCTCTAAATGTTTAGCGCTCTCCTGTGAAATTAATTATAAGAATAGTGCATAATAATAATAATAATAATAATAATAATAATAATAATAATAATAATAATAATATCAATATCAATAATTTCGTTTACTTAGGCTTCCTATGGTTTTTCCATGCAATTTCTTTGTTGAGTGTTTTAAGGAGTGTGCGTCAACGAGCCTTGTAGTAACCAGTACCGGTGAACGTGTGAAGGAAGACGTGTAACCTATGGGCAACTTTAATTTAGGAGACGTTTTGCTCACCAAGATATTCCTAAATTCAATACAGAGTTTATATAATCTAAAATGGAAGGTCAGCTGTAGCGAGATCAGATGTAATATAATGTGTCAAACATCAGATGTAATATAATGTGTCAGACATCAGATGTAATATAATGTGTCAGACATCAGATGTAATATAATGTGTCAAACATCAGATGTAATATAATGTGTCAAACATCAGATGTAATATAATGTGTCAGACATCAGATGTAATATAATGTGTCAAACATCAGATGTAATATAATGTGTCAGACATCAGATGTAATATAATGTGTCAAACATCAGATGTAATATAATGTGTCAAACATCAGATGTAATATAATGTGTCAAACATCAGATGTAATATAATGTGTCAAACATCAGATGTAATATAATGTGTCAAACATCAGATGTAATATAATGTGTCAGACATCAGACGTAATATAATGTGTCAAACATCAGATGTAATATAATGTGTCAAACATCAGATGTAATATAATGATGTGTCAAACATCAGATGTAATATAATGTGTCAAACATCAGATGTAATATAATGTGTCAAACATCAGATGTAATATAATGTGTCAAACATCAGATGTAATATAATGTGTCAAACATCAGATGTAATATAATGTGTCAAACATCAGATAACGGAGGACAATATTTTAGATATGTTAAATTTCTCATTGTTTTACACAGCTGTGTTGCTTTGTCATATCACGACTGACTGTGCAACGGCGCCTGTCAGTTGCTCTTGCTTTAAGATGACTTCAGCCTAGTGTACACTGAGACATATGTCTCTCTTGGTGTATATAACTTAATGAAATTTAGAAGTTGGTGGTTAATGGAGTTCAAAGCCGATCAATTACACGAGGGTCACTGTATAGCTGCATCTGACAATACTAATTAATACCTAAAAATAGAGATTAAAGTAAATTCTCAACCTATATATATATCTCGGTGTATATATCCTGTCAAGTTTAATTAAACTTTAGCGAGAATTTTTTTTCCTAGTGTAAAGACTATGGGATTTATTGTGAGCTGTTTTAAAAGTAATTGTCACGCTATTTAATAACGATTTTGTTAGTGATTTTTTCCGTTTTTTTTTTTTTTTTTGGTGTGTGTGTGTGTGTGTGTGTGTGTGTGTGTGTGTGTGTGTGTGTGATAAGTAGATTTAAGTTAAGAAAGAACTACTGTACGACAACAACTGCTCCGATGAATGTACTAAGCGTGATGAAAATTTAATTTGTGTTAAATTTAGTTTAAATAAATGCATATCAGTGAGAGTATTTCCATGGTGATCAGTATGATTCAAGTGAAGACATGTGCAAGTTTCAATAAAAGTGGTTAAAACTGAGTTTTAATCTAGTAAAATGGGAGTAATATTTTTACATTCACTTGGTCAAACGATATATAGAGAAAAATCCAAAATTTAATGTCAGAATAAAGGAAAAATTCGTAAAAAAAAAAAAAAAAAAAGAACAAGAGACCACTCCTTTTTTCCCCGGGAAGATTTTTGCGAAGTGACGGTTTAAATCCAGTAAATTGGTTTCAATATTCCACTTCCTCGTGAAAATACTGAAACTGTTTGTAAGGGAACACAAACTGTCAGGTAGTGTTAGTAGTCGACTTCAAAACACTAGAAAAATAAATTCGTATGTAGTGAATGCAAACGAAGGTCATGTCAGTTGACAGTGAAGCCTCGTCCTGTTTTAATTTCCCATTCAACTGGGCTCCACAGAGAAACCGCGAACAAACTTTCAAAATATTCAATATATTCGGTGATACAAAGGATACAGAATTCCAAAAGAAATGTTTAAATTATTCCATCGTAAGTTTCCACGTATTGTGGGCGGAAATTCCTGTTTCTCATAAATGTTAGGATTATATATTGTTGTCAGGGAGAGTATTTTGTCTCGGTGTGTGTGTGTGTGTGTGTGTGTGTGTGTGTGTGTGTGTGTGTGTGTGTGTGTGTGTGTGTGTGTGTGTGTGTGTGTGTGTGTGTGTGTGTGCGTGTGTGTGTTTGTGTGTGTAGATCTTTGTAAAGATCACTAAGGAACCTTCGAGTGAACACGCTGGTGATAAGCAAAGACTCCCTGGTAGAAACCATCAGATTTTTCGAGCATAGAAATCTAGGCCTCTCCTTACACCTTTCGGAATGTTAAATAATGTCTTACAGCGAACACATCACTGAATAAGTCACAAGTGCCCTTCAAGTAGAGCAAATCGTTGTTTCGATTATTTGAAGATTATTTGAGCTCACCGTGATGCCCCACTTGGGTCTAGAGTCACTGGAACGAATCACAAGGTAACGCAGAAAGCACTACCCGCGTTTCTATCCTCGTTTATTGCATCCAGTGAATTATTGAGTGAGATAGTCCCAGAACACTTGAATGGTACTGTAGGAACTCATAAACTAATGTTTATCAAATCAGTGTGAGAGTGAGATATCTTTGCAGAATCTGAGAGACCATAAACAGGCCAACTGACACAGCAACATTGTGGAGAAAATCGCCCAAATATTGCTCGACAATAACATACTGGAAATTTTTTTCATAAATGTGTCTAATTACTTCTTTAGTACACACCCCGCTCCTCAAGCTGTTTGTAATAGTGTAATTATAAGGAATATCTGCATCAGTGTATCGGCAGATCTTTTTGCACTCATTTGCCAAATCTCAGGAGCAAAATATACCAGACACGAAGAGATGAGTGATATTGTAGAGGGAAGCTTTGCCATAGTCTGCTTCCCATCAAATCAAGAACCTCAGGTAACCTGGACTAACGGTAGCCAGAAGTATCCAGAGGGAGTCACCTTACAATATTAAAAGTATGCAACATCTGGTCACAAGACAAACCTCTGGCTATCTGAAATACGAATTTTAACTGCTAAGTCTATTTTTATCCATACTATATCAACTTATTTATTAATGTCTGACCAAAACTTTTTTCGTGTATTCAACAAAATATTGCTTCGTTTCACCTACTTTCTTTTAAAACTCTCTTTTACCGATTAAACACAGCCACAAACAATCACACACACACACACACACACACATGTCAGGCCCATACACTCGACCCCTGCAACCACAAATAGGTTAGTACAAATAGGTGAGTACACACACACACTCGGCGGGAGTAGCAGCATACTCAGTGCTCACGGGTTTTGGGCTCTTTCTGGCCTATCCAAGGATATTGGAGGGATCATATAAAGTGTTAGAGCCCGGTGAACAAGTCGGGAAGTGAAATACAAGCTGTCTAAACCAGAAAAGGGAGGCGAGGGCTACAAAATACTTTAATAATTTTGGAGTGAAATCAGTGCCAGAATTGGGGAGAGGCCTAGAGCCGGGAGCAGGAGTGTTGCCATAAGCAACACTACTACAAATTCAAAATAATAAGTGTGATCCAAGCCAGAGAGTTAAGTATAAGTCAAGGACAGATGAGGTAGTGCATAAAGTGAAGGGAAAGAAAGAAAAAAAAACTAACGATTATATTGGGACGTTGATGTTTTTCTCGAAGCAACGGTGTCCATAATAAAGAATGAAAGCGTCCAACTAATCAGTAAAGTTCACATCTTGATAGTGCAGTGCATTAGATAATAGCAAGTGTATTGGATAGCAACAGTGTATTAGAACTAACAAGTGTATAAGATAATAACAGTGTTAGATAATAACAAGCGGTACAACACCGAGTCGTGGTCTCATGGGCCAGGCATAGTGCCAGCCATCATAAATGATAAGTGGTAAGGTGTGACTCAAAGGTAGTCAGTGAAGTGCAGATCAAGTACTGGGATTGATGCGTTGTAAATGGGATCAAAATACAGACAGAGAAGAAACTGAAGTGGAACCAGGAGTCAGAAGTCAACGTGTTCAGCGCTGCCAGCCGTATGTACTTGCCTAAGCGTGGTGTTGTGGGTCGGGTACTTAGCTAGGTCCTGCCAACTGTAAGCACGGAGGTCCTAACTCAGTGTGAGCAAGGAATAGGAAAATAACCAGCAGTAATTGGTACTTAAATCCAGAAAGTGCATTAACTGGAGAAGGTAGCATTCCTAGGAAAGAGAGCTGGGACTACAAATCTGAGCCTACATGACAGAGTGCGTGTAACAGTTACTTTTCAACCACATACTAACTTCCCCTCCCCTACCATCCCCCTAACCATTTCTCCCCCTGATCAGGTGTGAGGAGAGGGAAATGGGTAGCTGGTGAGGGGTAACGTTATACACACACACACACACACACACACACATGTGAGAGTGAAAAAGTTAATAGGCAAAAGGAGAAAGAAAAAATAAAATATACAACAAGGGAAGGTGGCAGTAGGCCTACTGAAGCAGTGACGTCACAACAGTTTGTATGCCATTATACATATAAAGTGTAACACCGAATGTGAAGTGTATTCTGTAATAAGTGAAAAGTGAAATCACTTGAGGAACGCGGGATGCATGAGCATATATGATTATAAACATCACGGGTGAAGGAGTTACAAATTAGTGAGAGAAGGCCTATGTACGACGGCTACGTCATCAGCTTCTGGCAACTTGTCATCACACCGCTCTCAGCGCAAGTATTCCACCTGTTGAGGTTGCATATTGCAAGATTGAGTCTGGTCCTGCATCACTGTTAGATACTGGTCACTCACTCCTGCAAGCCATTACCAGAATTAGAGTAGAAATAGCATAGAGGAGAGTGCAAGGAGTAAAGCGGTAGTGAGGGATAACGTCAGACACTTAAGCTGAGACAAGCTAAATTTTACAACCTAGCT
>NW_027196435.1:12500-65000 GCF_038502225.1 Cherax quadricarinatus
GCAGGATCCAGAGTCACAGAGGGTGAGGCAATGGGAGGAAGAAAGGGCAAAATCAGTGTTTATCCATGGGCTTCAGGAGAGAGAGGAAAGGACACACACTGAAAGGCAGCAGGAAGAAAGAAAGGAGATTGAGAAAATCATCACGGAAATAGGTGAAGAGATGGACGAGATTGTAAATTTTCAGAGAATAGGGGGGTACTCGAAGGGGAGAAACCGACCAATCAAGCTGATTCTCAGGACGGAAACAGTGCGGAACAGGATCCTCCAAGAGAAACCACGATTGAAATACTCGGAAGAGTACAAGAGGGTGTTCCTAGACAGAGACAGAACAAAATCAGAACGACAGCAGCTGAGGGAGAGGACAAAAAAGCGAAAGGAGCTAGGAAAAGAGACAAGGAGGGAACCAGCAGAGGTCAGTCAGAGCAGAACAGAACAGCAAGGGCAAGCACACACACAACTATTCTCAGAACCATACAACCTATCACACCATCCCAACACACACTACAATCCATACCCACAGCCTCCACCCAACACCGAGCTATAGAATCCCACAGTATGCCACCAGGTCTCCCACCCTCACAGGCCCCCCAAACCACAGTGTTGGAAAGGAAACTGAAGGTATGGTACACAAACGCTGATGGAATAACAAATAAGTGGGAGGAGTGGCATGAAAGAGTCAAAGAAGCATCACCGGACATCATAGCTCTCACAGAAACCAAGCTTACAGGTATGATAACAGATGCCATCTTTCCAACGGGATACCAAATCCTGAGGAAAGACAGAGGGAACAGGGGGGGTGGAGGAGTGGCGTTGCTGATCAAAAATCGCTGGAATTTTGATGAGCTGGAGAGAGGAGACAGCGGAGAAGAAAGTGATTACATAGTGGGAACACTTCACTCTGGAGGTCCCAAGGTGGTAATAGCAGTGATGTATAACCCACCACAGAACAGCAGGAGGCCAAGGCAAGAGTACGACGAGAGCAATAGAGCGATGGTTGACACACTGGCTAGAGTGGCCAGAAGAGCTCATGCATGCAGGGCAAAGCTCCTGATCATGGGTGACTTTAACCACAAGGAGATCGATTGGGAGAACTTGGACCCACATGGGGGCCAAGATACATGGAGGGCTAAGATGATGGAGGTGGTACTGGAAAACTTCATGTGCCAACACGTAAGGGACACTACAAGAGAGAGAGGAGAGGATGAACCAGCAAGGCTGGACTTAGTATTCACCTTGAGTAGTGCAGATATCGAGGACATCACATATGAAAGACCCCTTGGGGCCAGTGACCATGTGGTTTTAAGCTTCGAATACACAGTAGAGCTACAAGTGGAGGGAGAAGCAGGAAGGCCAGGACGAATGAAGCCAAACTACAAGAAAGGGGACTACACAGGAATGAGGAACTACCTGAACGGGGTTCAGTGGGACAGAGAACTGGCAGGGAAGCCAGTTAATGAGATGATGGAATATGTAGCAACAAAATGCAAGGAGGCTGAGGAGAGGTTTGTACCCAAGGGTAACAGGATTAATGAAAAAGCCAGGATGAGCCCATGGTTTACCCAAAGGTGCAGGGAGGCAAAAACCAAGTGTGCTAGGGAATGGAAGAAATATAGAAGGCAAAGGACCCAGGAGAATAAGGAGAACAGTCGTAGAGCCAGAAACGAATATGCACAGATAAGAAGGGAGGCCCAAAGACAATATGAAAATGACATAGCAGCGAAAGCCAAATCTGACCCGAAACTGTTGTACAGCCACATCAGGAGGAAAACAACAGTCAAGGACCAGGTAATCAGGCTAAGGAAGGAAGGAGGAGAGACAACAAGAAATGACCGTGAAGTATGTGAAGAACTCAACAAGAGATTCAAAGAAGTGTTCACAGAGGAGACAGAAGGGACTCCAGAAAGACGGAGAGGTGGGGCACACCACCAAGTGCTGGACACAGTGCACACAACCGAGGAAGAAGTGAAGAGGCTTCTGAGTGAGCTAGATACCTCAAAGGCAATGGGGCCAGATAACATCTCCCCATGGGTATTGAGAGAGGGAGCAGAGGCGCTATGTGTACCCCTAACAACAATATTCAATACATCTATCGAAACAGGGAGATTGCCTGAGGCATGGAAGACAGCAAATGTAGTCCCAATCTTTAAAAAAGGAGACAGACATGAAGCATTAAACTACAGACCAGTGTCACTGACATGTATAGTATGCAAAATCATGGAGAAGATTATCAGGAGAAGAGTGGTGGAACACCTAGAAAGGAATGATCTCATCAACAGCAGCCAACATGGTTTCAGGGACGGGAAATCCTGTGTCACAAACCTACTGGAGTTCTATGACATGGTGACAGCAGTAAGACAAGAGAGAGAGGGGTGGGTGGATTGCATTTTCTTGGACTGCAAGAAGGCGTTTGACACAGTTCCACACAAGAGATTGGTGCAAAAACTGGAGGACCAAGCAGGGATAACAGGGAAGGCACTACAATGGATCAGGGAATACTTGTCAGGAAGACAGCAGCGAGTCATGGTACGTGGCGAGGTGTCAGAGTGGGCACCTGTGACCAGCGGGGTCCCGCAGGGGTCAGTCCTAGGACCAGTGCTGTTTCTGGTATTTGTGAACGACATGACGGAAGGAATAGACTCTGAGGTGTCCCTGTTTGCAGATGACGTGAAGTTGATGAGAAGAATTCACTCGATCGAAGACCAGGCAGAACTACAAAGGGATCTGGACAGGCTGCAGACCTGGTCCAGCAATTGGCTCCTGGAGTTCAATCCCACCAAGTGCAAAGTCATGAAGATTGGGGAAGGGCAAAGAAGGCCGCAGACGGAGTACAGTCTAGGGGGTCAGAGACTACAAACCTCACTCAAGGAAAAAGATCTTGGGGTGAGTATAACACCAGGCACATCTCCTGAAGCGCACATCAACCAAATAACTGCTGCAGCATATGGGCGCCTAGCAAACCTCAGAACAGCATTCCGACATCTTAATAAGGAATCATTCAGGACCCTGTACACCGTGTACGTTAGGCCCATATTGGAGTATGCGGCACCAGTTTGGAACCCACACCTAGCCAAGCACGTGAAGAAACTAGAGAAAGTGCAAAGGTTTGCAACAAGACTAGTCCCAGAGCTAAGAGGTATGTCCTACGAGGAGAGGTTAAGGGAAATCAACCTGACGACACTGGAGGACAGGAGAGATAGGGGGGACATGATAACGACATACAAAATACTGAGAGGAATTGACAAGGTGGACAAAGACAGGATGTTCCAGAGATTGGACACAGTAACAAGGGGACACAGTTGGAAGCTGAAGACACAGATGAATCACAGGGATGTTAGGAAGTATTTCTTCAGCCACAGAGTAGTCAGTAAGTGGAATAGTTTGGGAAGCGATGTAGTGGAGGCAGGATCCATACATAGCTTTAAGCAGAGGTATGATAAAGCTCACGGCTCAGGGAGAGTGACCTAGTAGCGATCAGTGAAGAGGCGGGGCCAGGAGCTCGGACTCGACCCCCGCAACCTCAACTAGGTGAGTACAACTAGGTGAGTACACACACACACATACTACCCCCATCTATCTTTCTCTTTCCACCTCTCGTTCTATCTCTCTCCTCCTTACACACACCTTCCATTCATCTTCCCTTTCCTCCTACCTCTTTCCCCTGGCTTCCCCTCACATCCCTCCCTTCCCACTCATCACCCCCAGCCTACTCCCTATCATTCTCTCTCCCTCTCTATTCCTCTCTCTCTCCCTCTCTCACACAAGCTTCTCTCTGTGGTAAAAAAAATGGGCAACCCAAGAGGGCGGAGACCCAGGGGTCAGGAGGCCGAACCCAGGAGGGAGGAACCTGGGAGGGAAGATTGGGAGATAGAGCTCACAAAAATGGAGGAAGAGCGGGGAGGAAGCTAGCAGAGCTCGGGAAGGTAATGGAGGAGAGGATAGTGTGGGAACTACAAATCTTAGCAGCAGAAGATAAGATAAAGTGCTTAGAAGAGGAGCTAAAAAAAACCTGAAACACACAAATGACAATACAGACATGACATCAGGAACTTCTATACCAGACACAGACAAGGGGGATGTAGGGATTCAGGTAAAGATGAGTACGGGAAGCCTGAAGACAACGAGGGTGGGATGACATATGCAAAGACTCTAACAGTGAACTACAGTGGCAGGGAACAGCTGGGCAGGGAAGACAGTCCACTGAGCATAGGGGCTGCAGCAAGGGCAGGAGTTGAAGGCAGGAACGTTTCGATGGAAACAGCTAAAACACCTCAGAGGATGCAAAGAGAAATACAGTGGGAGGAGGAGAGGGAGAGGTCAGTGTTTGTCTACGGGCTCCAAGAAGTCGAAAGAAACCAGGGGGAGAAGAAAGCAATCGAAGGTATCATGAAAGCAATGGGTGAGGGAGACATGACACAGGTGGCAAATTTTCGGAAAATTGGGTGGTTTGCAGGTGGAAGGAAACGGCCTGTCAAAGTAATCTTCAAGGCAGAATCAACTCGAACCAGGGTCCTGCAGGTAAAAGCATGACTGAGGGACAAACCAGAGTGTACCTAGATCGTGACAGAACACAGCAGGAAAGGACGATACTGAGAGAGGGTACAAAGACGAAAGGAGGAACGGGATGCATCGATGAAGACGAGCAGAACTCAGACTCAGGTGGAAGGACAAATACACCCTACAGAGATACCCATAGAAGGACCCCAACCACAACAACCCCAAAACAACTGAATAATCTCAACCAAAACCTGCACACTGTTTCCTCTGCCCCCACCCCCCATCACAAACCCCACCCTTACAGCAGCCCCCTATGGCCACCCTGCCCCCACCCCCACCACAAACTCCACCCACATCGTGACAACTCCAGTGCAGCTGAACAAGCTCAACCACAACCCACACACTGTTCCCTCTGCCCCCACATCACAAACCCCACTGCTACAGCAGCTTCCTATGGGCACTCTGCCCTCACCCCCCATCACAAACCCCACCCCATAGGCCCCCCAGGGCTCCCGCTCCCCCTACCCCATTATTCTCCCAGATCCACCGTGCTAGACAAGAAGCTGAAGGTGTGATACACAAACGCAGATGGAATAGCAAATAAATACGAGGAGTGGCATGAAAGAATCAGCGAGAAGTCCCCCAGACATCATAGCAGTCACAGAAACGAAACTCAGAGACAATAACAGATGCAGTCTTCCCACTGGGATGTCAGATCCTGAGGAAAGATAGAAGGAGCAGAGGGGGAGGAGGGGTTGCACTGCTCATAAAAAGCCGATGGAGTTTTGAGGAAATGGAATCCATGGACGAGACTGGAGAAAGGGACTACATAGTAGGTACAATTCAATCTGGGGAACATAAGGTAGTCATTGCAGTGATGTATGACTCACCACAGAACTGCAGGAGGCCAAGAGAGGAATATGATGAGAGCAACAGAGCGATGGTGGACACACTGGCTGAGGTGGCATGAAGAGCTCAATCGTGCAGAGCAAAGTTACTGGTTGTGGGTGATTTCAACCACAGGGAGATCGATTGGGAAAACCTGGAGCCTCATGGGGGCCCCAAAACATGGAGAGCCAAGATGATGGATGTGGTACTGGAAAACCTCATGCATCAACATGTCAGGGACACTACCAGAGAGAGAGGGGAGGATGAACCAAGACTGGACCTTGTGTTCATCCTGAGTACCTCAGACATTGATGATATCGCATACGAGAGGCCCCTCGGAGCTAGTGACCATGTAGTCCTGAGTTTTGATTACATAGTAGAGTTACGAGTGGAGAGGGTAACATGAGTCGAAGGGTAAAAGACAAACTATAAAAGGGGGGACTACACAGGTATGAGTAACTTCCTGTGGGAGGTGCAGTGGGACAGAGAAATGGTAGGAAAGTCAGCAAATGAAATGATGGAATATGTAACAACAAAATGCAAGGAGGCAGAGGAAAGGTTTGTTCCCAAGGGCAACAGAAACAATGGGAAAACCAAAGCGAGTCCTTGGTTTACCCGAAGGTGCAGGTAGGCAAAAACTAAGTGCATTAGAGAATGGAAGAGGTATGAAGGCAAAGGACCCAGGAAAACAAGGAGATCAGTCGAAGAGCCAGAAACGAATATGCACAGATAAGGAGGGAGGCCCAGCGACAGTACGACAATGACATAGCATCGAAAGTCAAGTCTGACCCGAAACTGCTGTTTAGCCACATTAGGAGAAAGACAACAGTCAAAGACCAAGTGATCAGGCTGAGGAAAGAAGGTGGGGAACTCACAAGAAACAATCAAGAGGTATGCGAGGAGCTCAACATGAGATTTAAGGAAGTATTCACAGTGGAGACAGGAAGGACTCTGGGAAGAGAGGACAGACGGGGACACCAACAGGGAATAGCCCAACAAGTGCTGGATGATATGCACATAACTGAGGAGGAGGTGAAGAAGCTGCTAAGTGACCTTGATACCTCAAAGGCAATGGGACCCGACAACATCTCCCCGTGGGTCCTCAGGAAGGGAGCAGATATACTGTGTGTGCCATTAACCACAATCTTCAACACATCCCATGAAATTGGGCAACTACCTGAGGTATGGAAGACCGCAAATGTAGTTCCCATTTTTAAAAAAGGAGACAGAAAAGAGGCACTAAATTACAGACCAGTATCACTGACGTGTATAGTATGCAAAGTCATGGGGAAGTTTATCAGGAGGAGAGTGGTGGAGCACCTGGAACGGAACAAGATTATAAACGACAACCAGCACGGATTCATGGAAGGCAAATCCTGTGTCACAAAACTTCTGGAGTTTTATGACAAAGTCACAGAAGTAAGACACGAGAGAGAGGGGTGGGTTGATTGCATTTTCTTGGACTGCAAGAAGGTCTTCGACACAGTTCCTCACAAGAGACTAGTGCAGAAACTAGAGGATCAGGCGCATATAACAGGAAGGGCACTGCAATGGATCAGAGAATACCTGACAGGGAGGCAACAACGAGTCATGGTACGGGATAAGGTACCACAGTGGGCGCCGGTGACGAGCAGGGTCCCACAGGGGTCAGTCCTAGGACCAGTGCTATTTTTGGTATATGTGAATGACATGATGGAAGGGATAGACTCAGAGGTGTCCCTGTTCGCAGAAGATGTGTAGTTAATGAGGAGAATTAAATCAGATGAGGATAAGGCAGGACTTCAAAGATACCTGGACAGGCTGGACATGTGGTCCAGCAACTGGCTTCTTGAATTTAACCCTGCCAAATGCAAAGTAATGAAGATCGGAGGAGGGCAAAGAAAATCGCAGACAGAGTATAGGCTAGGTGGCCAAAGACTGCAAGCCTCGCTCAAGGAGAAAGCTCTTGGGGTGACCATAACACCATAACACACACACACACACACACACACACACAGTGAAGAGACGGGGCCAGGAGCGATGATTCGATCCCTGCAACCACAATTAGGTGAGCACATACACACGCACAAGCACGCACGCACACACACACACACACACACACACACACACACACACACACACACACACACACACACACACACACACACAGTGAAGAGGCGGGACCAGGAGCTCGGACTCGACCCCTGCAACCTCAACTAGGTGAGTACAACTAGGTGAGTGTACACACACACACACACACACACACACACACACACTCACACACACACATCTATATATATTTTTTTCGTGATTTCACTGGTATATATATAAATACATATATATATATATATATATATATATATATATATATATATATATATATATATATATATATATATATATATATATATATATATATATATATATATATATATATATATATATATATATACAGTGGACCCTCGAATTTAGTAGTGCCTTTTCTGCATGCAAAACTATTTTTATTATCTATAAAATGTATGTTTTGTTAATATTTCGCATATGAAATAATGTAAATCCAATTAAACCATTCCAGACACCCAAAAATATTAACAAACAATACATTTTCTAGATAATGAAAATAGTTTTGCATACAGAAAAGGCACCAAGGCAGGGTGGCCACCAAGGCAGGGTGGCCACCAAGGCAGGGTGGCCCAAAAAAGGAAAACTTTTACCATCATTCACTCCATCACTGTCTTGCCAGAGGTGCACATACACTACAGTTATAAAACTGCAACATTAGCATCCCTCCTTCAGAGTGCAGGCACTGTACTTCCCATCTCCAGGACTCAAGTTCGGCCTGCCGGTTTCCCTGATTCTCTTCATATTACCTAGCTTACACTCCACCAGCACGTCAAATTTTAAAAACCGTTTGTCTCCATTCGCTCTTATCTTACACACTCACGCATGCTTGCTTAAAATCCAAGCCCTCCTCCCTCCAACCTTTCCTAGGCAGACCCCAACTCCGCCTTCCCTCCACTATTTATACTCTCTCGAAGTCATTCTACTTTGTTCCATTCTCTCTACATGTCCGATCCACCTCAACAACTCCTCCTCAGCCCTCTAGATAATAGTTTTGGTAATCCCACACCTCCTGATTTCCAAACTACTAATTCTCTGCATTATATTCATATCACTCACTGTCTATAAACACGACATCTCCACTGTCTCCAGCCTTCTCCTTGTTACAACCTTCACCACCCATGCTCCACACCCATGTAAGAGAGTTGGTATAACTATACTCTCAAGCATTACCCTTTTTGCTTCCATGGACAAAGTTCTTTGTCTCCACAGACCTCTCAGTGCACCACTCTCTTTTTCCCCTCGTCAGTTCTATGATTCACCTCATCTTTCGTAGACCCAACTGATGACTCGTCCACTCTTAAATATCTGAATACATTCACCTTCTCCATGCTCTTTCCCCCCATTCTGATATCCAATCTTCTGTTACCTAACTTTTTTTATTCTCATCACCTTTCTCTTTCCTATATTCACTTTTAATTTTCTTCTTTTTCATACCCTACCAAACTCATCGACCAACCTCTGCAACTCCTCTTCAGAATCTCCCAAAAGCACAGTGTCATCAGCAAACAGCAACTGTGACACCTCCCACTTTGTGTTAGATACTTTATCATTAACTCTACATTTCTTCTCAACACCCGAGCATTCACTTCTCTTACAACTGCATCTAGAAATATAGTGAACAACCATGGTAACATTACACATCCTTGTCTAAGAACTACTTTTACTAAGAAACAATCTCCCTCTCTCCTACATGCTCTAACACGAACCTCACCATCCTCGTAAAAACTCTTCACTGCTTTTAATAATCTACCCCCTTATTCACCCTGTCATACGCGTTTTCCAAATTTACATATCCTCGTCAATTCCATATGGATTTCTTACGTATGGCTTGAAACAAATTTCTCGGTTTACGTTATTTATGATACATTACGTTAGTTTAGCAATGTTAGATAATCCTCTGTCAATAAATTATAAGTATTTATAAATACCACTACCCTGATAAATGAAATACGAGATAAAGGCTATAAAAAGTTTCAACGCATGAACGTTCTCACTTGAAAAATTTAAATCTAAAATCTCGTTCGGGAGACATTCACTTGACTTTCCTAACAGTCGTGAAATATTGCCTGGTATTAAGAGGAAGGCTTCCCCGTGTCATTGTCGTGGCAAGGGAGGACATCATTTTGCTATTTTAAATCAATTTTATTTAACTGCAAAGTCTTCCGAAGCAGAAAAATTAACCAAAGTAAAAATAACGTCTTTGTTGGAAGTTCACCTCAACTCCATTAGTTGAAAGACATTGAATTATTTGCTCGTTGAGTATATTAATATTCAGGAAATGACAAACTCACCAGACATGAATAATGTAGCTTGTTATTCTTTAACCATGCGTCACGAATACACGAATGCCAAATAGCATATAGCTTGATTAATACTAATAATTGGCTGCAAATTTCAGATTGAGGTTGAGGTCTCGACTCAGTGGTGCGGTTCATGATCAGCTTCAGAGCTCTGTAAGGGACGTTTTCAGACATTGTCTTCAGTGTGTCTGGCGGCACGTCAACTGAACAACAAGCCGCTTGGCTGTGTGTTAACCAACAGAGATATATACACCAAGATATTTATATACGTTTCCTTACCCATACTGTGATGTATGTATCTGTGTATACACACCGGGAAGTGTCTGTCATCACTACACATTAATTTAGTTACATATTAGTGATGACTGTCTCCTGGACAGGTGTTGAACTAGTAGTCGACAGGATTTAAACTTAATCAAACAATCATAGTTTAGTCTTGTACTAAAAGCATTGATGAAGAAAGTGTGTATGTGGGAAGTGAAAGCAAGGAAAGTTTTCACAAAGTGAGCTTTTAACGATGTTGATAACCGTATAGCGTTCTTCAGCGATGATTATAAGTATTGATAACAAGTGTTCACAACGAGTGTTGGTAAAAAGTGCTAATAAAAATGTTGAAAACAAAAATATTAACATGACCGTTAAGTGATAACAAGAGCTGAGAGCAAGAGTGTTGAGAAATACATCGTTGATAAGTGTTGGAAACAATACTCAATTGATAAGAAATGCTGAAAGCGAGTTTTGCTAGAAAGTTGCTGACAAAAGTTGCAAAAAGGAGTTGGTTAAAACGTTGATAACACGTGCTGAGAAGTGTCGTTAGCGCGAGTGATTAGCGCTAGTGTCGTTAAACACCGGTGATGAAGGGAGTGATGACGGCAAGTGTTAGTGAAGTGAGTGTTGACGGCAAGTGTTAGTGAAGGGAGTGTTGAGGGCAAGTGTTGGTGAAGGGAGTGTTGAGGGCAAGTGATGGTGAAGGGACCATTAAAAGCAAGTGTGATATGAAAGTTGTGATAAGAATTATTAAACAAAAGTGTATTCATAGTGTTGAATTCAAGTGCACTGATATTATCATCAATGCCTCAGCACCACTTGGGCTCCTGCACCAGTCGGGCTCCAGCTCCACGTGGGTCCCAGGTCTTCCTGGGCTCCTAAGCTCCTGGTTACTCCAGTCATCCGGGTATCATCTACCATCATGGGAAGGTGAGTCATGTTTCTCACTGGAAAGACATTATTTTGATTCAGTTCTACCGTAAGAGTAGATTTATTTAGTCAAGAAATTATAATTATATATTTTGATGGTAGTTGTAGGTGTGGGTGAATACTTGTGGGTGTTTGCTGAAGGATACAACTGGTGGTGCTTGTTGCTGGGTGCTGAGGTATACCTGGAAACGCTTGTTGAAGGTAAATGTTGAAGGATACAACTGGGGAGGTTCTTACAGAAGGTGCGTGCTGAAGGGTATACTTGA
The DNA here is from genome assembly GCF_038502225.1 of Cherax quadricarinatus. NCBI lineage: Eukaryota > Metazoa > Arthropoda > Malacostraca > Decapoda > Parastacidae > Cherax > Cherax quadricarinatus. The sequence continues at coordinate 23,749 of NW_027196435.1, forward strand.
GGGTGCCTGAAGAAGGGTACTGAAGGCTTTAAATATGGATACTTGTAGAAAATGCGGGTTGAGCAGTATGGGCATGCTTGATGAATTAGCCTGCTGAAGGGTATAATTATTAACGTTTGTAGGTGGAGGTTAATAGGTATAACCGGGAATGGGTGAAGAGGATGGAGTTTAAGAGGTATGTCCTGGAGTGCTAGCTGAAGGTGGAGGTTGAATGTTCTAATAAATACTATTTACCTTGCAGGTGAGTGAGAAGTGACAGCTATTATGGGATAGTTGGCCCAGCATTAGTAAGGTAAATTCACACTTTATATCAGTTGTCTCTGAAATCGCTTTCCACTGTTAACTAGTGTCTCTTTTAGCATGTATCACATCTATGAATATTCGTGATGCGAATAAAAAGGAATGTTTGCATATTTATACATAACAGTAGTATACTTATGTGAGTTTCGTTATGATAGTTTTTGGTATATGATTTATTATAAACGACAGATCAAGCTACGTAAAAGTCAGCCTCGGAAACACACTGAAGGATGAAGGTTTGTGAGTCGTAAAGCTTTACGGACATCGCTCGGAAATGACCACAGAGTATTTCTCTTCTGTTATTGCAGTATTTGAATGGGTTCATCTCTGTCTTGCATGCAATTATACATATGAACGTAAATACATTCACATGTGTATGCAATAATCGTCAACGAGCGACAAAAGATGTAAAATGCCTGTTATCACATGCACAAGCATACATGCCCACACATATGAACATACATGCACGCGTATATACATATACACACATGCATATATATGCTGAGTATATGCATATATATGTAAGAAAACTAATTTGACTAACTTTACGAAGTTGAAAGTTGGGCTTTCTTTTACAAACTTCTTGAAGTTTGTGCAACGGACAAATGTAGTAGTAGTATCAGCAACTCGCAGCAAAAGGCATTCTTGAACTTCCCCAGCGCTCGGGCTTAATGTCCAAAGCTGGAGTGTGACTCCAAAAGAATCCTATAGCGCTTGCTGCCTTTGCACCTCCTGACATCGTCTGCTGTTATACAGCTGGGCGAGGTTTGTGGCAGCCCAAGGTGCCTAGCCTCTCCCTCCTAGCCCGGTGGGGGAGGGGAATGTGGCTAGGCCTGGTGATAGCTGGTCCCAGAAGACGAGGAGGTACTTGTACCTCCTCCCATGGCAGACATTGGTTTGAGACACTCCTTCGACAGGTAGCCAAGGCAGGGCCACCTCTTGGAAAAGGCCTTGGCCAGGTGATTATACCAGCGAATCTACAACAGAACAGTTATATACGATCACGAAATATTGCCAACTAGCTACATACAAACACAAATGTACATACAAGTATACATACTCACATGCAAACATATGTGAATGCATACTAATACACAAGTATATATTTGCAGCTGTTTACATGTGAGACTCATACATGAGTAGCGGCATGCAAAGTTTTGTATTTTGGTAAGTTAGTAACCCCTGACCGCTTCATTTCCTCCCTTCTTCCCTCCCTTCCTCAATTCCTTTGTAGAGCTTGAGGCCCCATAATGCAGACAAATGTAAAGTTCTAATCCTGTTTTCTGGCTTACAGTGCTAGTCACGGCATTATGCCGGGTGAGCGCCCCGGCATAATGCTGTGACGAAAATCAAAGGCCTCCCATACAAGGGGGCATTTTTTCGTCAGTACATTATGCCGGGTAGCAGCCATTAACATGACGTCACGGCCTGCCACCACACTCCACAGTGACTCCTCAGTGCTCACGTGGCTGCTGTGGTGAGAGGAAGTGTTGCACTTTTATCTCTCATCCGTCCCATCTTTTGTTCCATGTTCCCTTTGGTTTTCTGGCTGTAAAAGTTTGATTATGGGCGAAAGGAAGTCTTTAACACCTGAAATTATAGCTCAAATCATAGGGCTTCACAAAGCTGGGCACCAGACGAAAGAAATAGTGGGGAATGTTTGTGTGTGAGCATTCAGTGAGGAACTCCGTGCAGCATTTCAAGGCTGGTGGCAGTGTCGAGTTACCGTCTGCCAACCCTCGGCCTGGCCCCTTGAAGAAGACATCTGCTCGTACCTTAACTGTGTTAAAGTAGCAGTTAGAGAGTACACCTAAGATAACTGCTAGAGAAATGAAAGAAAAGAACCCACATCTTCTCTCAGAGGTGTCTGTAAGAGCTGTTAAAACACGTGTGACAGAACTTGGCTACAGTAGTCACCGCCAGGATAAGAAACCGATCCTCTCCAAGCCACAGAAGAAATGTAGGTTGGATTATGCAAAGAAATATCTTCACTGAAGTACTTTGGAGTGATGAAGCAACCTTCACCGTCACTTGTAACCGTGGGGGACATGTGTACCGGCCCAGAGGTTGTGACCCGCCAGACCCATGCTACACCTGTGGGACCAAACACCCAGACTAGCTCATGGTTTGGGGGTGTTTCAGTGCTCAGAGTGTTGGTGAACTCATTGTGCTTCCCAAAAACCAGTATATCAACCACTATAATTACCTGGAGTTGTGTGACATTTTACCTAAGGCATTTAACAAGTGTGGGGATACGGTTTTTATGCAGGACAGTGCACCATGTCATACCGCCATACCAGTTCAGTGGTTTAAGGACTGTGAAGTGAGGTTCTTTAATGACTGGCCAGGCAACTTCCCAGACCTAAACCCTATTGAGAACCTCTGGATAATAGCGAAACGAAGTTTACTGGGCAAGGATATCAGTTCCATCTCGTGGGTGGAGGCTGCCCTATATGAGGCATGGAATAATATACCTCCCCAGACCCTTATGAAATTGCGTGACTTCCTACACGGCTGAGGGACGTGATTAACCGTAAAGGACGCAGCACCAAGTATTAAAACCTCAGTAAGTGTGCGAATATATATAATATAATTTTTCATGGTCTGTGTTTGTGCTTTGGTACGTGAGTTGGGGAGATGGCGGCATAATGCCCTTACTAGTACTTTATATATATATATATATATATATATATATATATATATATATATATATATATATATATATATATATATATATATATATATATATATATATATATATAGGATAGGGTCCACCTCTATATGTAAATTGTGGGACCCATAGCTCCACCTCGGAGAAGTCGGAGAAGTGGATAAAAAGGCTTAAAGGAAGAAAATTTGGATTTCTTCCTGATGCCGTTTGAATACTCCACTTCCCCTACCACCCCATCTTTTCATTCTTTTTTTACCAATAGGTATATTTTATTACATAATATGGTACAAAAAGGTTTAAGAGATACAGTTGTGATATAAAGATGGCATATACAGTATATGAGGTGAGAGATAAATTTCTAGTACATATTGTTACATGTTTGTCACTCATTATAATGCGAAAATCTCATCCAGCTCTTCTGAACTGGGGCACGTGCCCAAAATACAGCAGGCATTACTCCTCTGAACAGCAGCGCTGAGTCGCTAGCATAGAAAACTAGCTGCCCTGGGATCCCTAGTTACCCTGATGAGTCTTTTGTCTCGCTCCTTAAGGAATTTAAATGCACTTTTTCCCCATGAGCCAAGGGACTCTGAGCCTATGGGAACAAACATATAATGATGGGCAAGTTCTCTATATTTTCTAGACTTTTGTGACTCCCTGAAGCTGACTGCTGCCCCTTCTTCTTCCCTGGTGTATTGGAGATAGGTATCAGCCAAGGTAGATGCACATGTGTAGTCCCACACCACCTGCTTATCATCTGTCCAGGCTTGAAGTGTGATACCATCTTGACACCTCTGGCTGCCATCAGATCTGCATAGTTGGGGTGGCTCCCTTACTGCTGAGCATCTGGCTGTTGCGAGGCTCCTCTTGATAATGTTATTAACCTCATGTCTTGCAATATTTCCCTCGGATTTACGGCACACAAGACCATGGTACCCGAATCGGTCTGCTGCTTCACTGCCACAAATACACCTGTGTTCGGCGAGAATAGGGGCGGCAAGTCGAAGGGCAACATCAATGTGGATGGTCTGTGGGTCGAGCCGTGTGCCAAGGCTGGAGTTGGGAACAGCCAACAAAAAGTCCCCTACATGAGGAGCTCTCACTGCCAGAAGGTGGGCTATATCCTTCCCTGACACACTCTGAAGCTTTGTTGAGGCTATTTTCTCCACTATCGGGCCATCCCAGTGCGACTGTTTGTAGTTGTTGAGGGAGCAGGTCTGGTTTCAGAGCCTGTTAGATTATCCCAGATCATGACTCCGCCAATGAAGTTTTGGTCCTGGACTCCAATCTTGTCCCTAAGATGTTCAGGGAGAATTGCTGCTATAAGCCCTCTGGATGCAATGCATGAAGACAGAAAAGCAGGTAGTGCAATCTGTGATGACTTGCGGACACCAATACCTCCTAGTCTGACTGGAAGTGTAGCTTGGTTCCACTGCCCATCTTCAGTAGTAAGGTTAAGTACTTTTGTAAAAATCCTCCCCAGGATGCTGTCATGTTCGTGCAGTATAGGGTTATCATATGAAAGTGCACATCTTAGGAAATATGTCAACCTGGGCAGACTCAAGCACTTTGTGAGAAGGTACAAGGCATCGTGGGTGTCAAGATTGCCTATTTATTGTTCCATTCTCCTCAGTTCTTCCAATTTCTTCCTGAGGATTGTGTCAATGGCATCGCTTCCCAGAGGTGCTCCAAGCAAGACGCTATTTGTAGGGGCAATGACTGATGCTCCTGGTAGTTTGGATCTCACTGCATTTATCACTTGTTGACTGAAATGATTTCACATTTGGATGGATTCAGGATGAGACCCATTTCCTGTCCAGTGTCATCATTGTGTAAGATCACTTAGGAGGGACTCCTTTGTACCTGCTATTGTGCTATCATCCAGGAACCAGATGTTTAGCTCACTAGTCAGTCTGACTGTGATTTCCCTAACTGCTATACAGAAGAGAAATGGTGCAAGAGGATCCCCTTGCTGGACACCCTCTGATGATGTGATTTCATGCTCTCCAAACAGGAACATTGATTCCTTGCTATTTCCAGCTGAAACAAAGGGGAAGAGACCAGGGAAATGTTCTTGTACCGCTGCTAATACCACATCTCTTTTCAGGAGATTAAATGCATTCTTGAAGTCTAATTTTACCACTGCATTGTCCTCAGGCAGGTTGTTGATATACGCCCTTGTTGTATGAACCACTGCTTCACTTCCTTGAGAGGCCCCAAAACCAAGCTGGTTTGGTTGAAGCCTAATGGCTGCCTCTGTGCGAATGCTTTGGACAGCAGCTTTGGAAACGAGGCGGCGAAAAGTGTTGCCTACTGCAATAGGCCTAATTCCTTCATCCTTCTTTTTAAGTGCACAAATTGTTGCACCAAAAAAGAAAGGTTTAATTTTGTCAGGAATAAGACCAGCCAAGGAATTGTTGACGAACCTTGTGATCTCTGGAAGCAGTGTCTCTGCAGTCTCCCTAGTAACTGGATTAACCATTTCCTTTAAGTCCTGTGGCCTTATTCCAGTGTAACCCCCAGCAGACCCAGATGGGAACGACATTATTGCTTTGTAAACGTCTGAGTCTTCCACAATCAATGGTTCCACAGTGGAGACAGAGGTGTTGGAACTGTTGGTGCCACTGGTTTCCCTGGCAGGGTGCTTTCCTCTAAGTGTTTCAGCCATGTCAGTATCCTGGGGAACAACTGTATCTTCACTAGTAATAATTCTGATTGCCCCCACTGTGTTGCCCTCTTCAATTTTCTTGCTCACCTGCACTCTGACTTTTTCACTGTCAGTGGAGTGAGTGGTGGTTCTGCCTCTCCCGTTTTTGTATTGAAAGGGAAGGCGAATGAGGTTATCAGTTCTAGGAAAGTCTCTTAAAGATTTAATGATCATTGAGGCTAGCCTCTTTTCCCTTCTTTCCGGCACAGCTAAGCAGACATTACCAAAAAGTAGCAAGTTGTGCCATGCCTTGATGGTTGGTGGAGCATTTAGGATAGTGGAACCATCGTTTACTTGTTTTAAGAGGTCTGTAAGTTTCCCAGCTGCGTGTGGACGGGCTGCTTTGGGATTATGTGTGAGTGTCCTGGTATCTGTTGCTTTAATTGCTTCCAAGATATCTGATGAGATGAGATCTGTTGGAGTGGGTTCAGATGCCTGAGGTGGATCTGGATCATCACTTTCCACAAGAGGACATCCTGAATCAGGGCAACTACCGTGTTTGCGGAGGAAACCATTAGAGTTGAGACAACGAAGCTGTAAGCATGACCGACACTTGCCTCTCCTAGTATTGCCAGCCGTACCATTTCCATGGCTGCTTGCTTCCTCCTGGTTGGCATCCATCTGGCTAGACTAGACTGTAGGAGTGGAGTATGACATACTGGGTGAGTATGGTGCGTGGAAGGCAGTAAACTTGACCGTGGTGGCCTGGTGGAGTTTGAGGGGCTGGCGAGGGGCTGGGAGGGGAAAGGGAAAACTGCTGCTGGGAACTGGGTGGTGGAGGCTCTGGTGGTGGGTGGTGGAGGCTCTGGCGCTGGTGGTGGGTGGGGAGGCTCTGGTAGTGGGTGGGGGAGGCTCTGGTAGTGGGTCGGGGAGGCTCTGGTAGTGAGTGGGGGAGGCTCTGGTAGTAGGTGGGGAGGCTCTGGTAGTGGGTGGGGGAGGCTCTGGTAGTGGGTGAGGGAGAGACTGGTAGTGGGTGGAGGAGGCTCTGGTAGTGGGTGGCGGAGGCTCTGGTGGTGGGTGGGGGAGGCTCTGGTAGGTGGGTGGGGGAGGCTCTGGTAGTGGGGAGGCTCTGGTAGTGGGTGGGGGAGGCTCTGGGTAGTGGGTGGGGGAGGCTCTGGTAGTGGGTGGGGGAGGCTCTGGTAGTGGGTGGGGGAGGTGGGTGGGGGTGGGCTCTGGTTGTGGGTGGAGGAGACTCTGGTGGTGGGTGGGGGAGGCTCTGGTAGTGGGTGAGGGAGGCTCGGTGTGGTGGGAGGGGAGGCTCTGGTAGTGGGTGGGGGAGGCTCTGGCAGTGGGTGGGGAAGGCTCTGGTAGTGGGTGGGGGAGGCTCTGGTAGTGGTAGTGGGTGGGGAGGCTCTGGTAGTGGGTGGGGGAGGCTCTGGTAGTGGGTGCTCTGGTGGGGGGGAGGCTCTGGTGGTGGGTGCGGGAGGCTCTGGTGGTGGGTGGGGGAGGCTCTGGTAGTGGGTGGGGGAGACTCTGGTGGTGGGTGGGGGAGGCTCTGGTAGTGGGTGGGAGAGGCGGTGATGGTGGGTGGGGGAGGCTCTGGTAGTGGGTGGGGGAGGCTCTGGTAGTGGGTGGGGGAGGCTCTGGTAGTGGGTGGGGGAGGCTCTGGTAGTGGGTGGGGGAGGCTCTGGTAGTGGGTGGGGGAGGCTCTGGTAGTGGGTGGGGGAGGCTCTGGTAGTGGGTGGGGGAGGCTCTGTTGCATATGAGTCTTACCTAACAACTTGTCGGTATTTTATACCATTTCGATGTTCAGGTAGGTGATCCTGGTTGCCAGTATGACGTTTTTCAGAGCATAGTTCTAGCTTCCCAGACAACTTTTGTTCCGAGTAGGGAAATTAGATCTAACAAAAATGATCCCAAATGGATGAACAATAGATTAAAACATCTCATTGGTCAAAAGAGAAACATATATAGGCGTATCAAAAGAGGGGATGGGCTGTAAAGAAATCAATATATTCAATTAAAGAGAGAAATAAAGGAAGAATAAGAAAAGCAAAAAGGGATTATGAGGCTAAGGTCGCAAGGGATTCAAAGACTAACCCAAAAGGGTTATTTCAGGTATACAGAGGTAAGATTAGGGACAAGAATGGCCCACTTAAGAGTAACTCTGGTCGGATCACTGACAGTGACAAGGATATGTGTGAAATTCTCAATACCTACTTCCTCTCAGTTTTCACCCAGGAAAATACTAGCGATATTCCTGAAATAATAGATTATGTAGAACAGGATGATAATAAACTATGTACGATTGCGGTAACTAGTGACATGGTCCTCAGACAAATAGAGAAACTAAAACCTAACAAATTCCCAGGCCCTGATGAACTGTTTGCAAGGGTGTTAAAGGAATGTAAAGAGGAACTTAGCATACCTTTGGCTAACCTTTTTAACATATCACTACAAACTGGCATAGTGCCTGATAAGTGGAAAATGGCAAATGTAATACCTATTTACAAGGCAGGTGACAGGTCCAAGGCTTCGAACTATAGACCAATAAGCCTTACCTCCATAGTGGGAAAATTTATGGAATCAATAATTGACGAGGCAATTCGTAGCCATCTTGACAGGCACAGATTGATTAATGAATCTCAACACGCTTTTAAAAAGGGGCGTTCCTGTCTTACCGATTTACTAACTTTTTTCACTAAGAGGATAGCAGTGAACTCCAGGAGGATTTGGACAAATTAATATCTTGGTCTAAAAAATAGCAGATGAGGTTCAATGTCGATGAGTGCAAGGTACTAGTCCATGGTGTTAGGTAAGACACACATGCAACAGTTAGGTATCTTTATTTTGAAACGTTTCGCCTACACAGTAGGCTTCTTCAGTCGAGTACAGAAAAGTTGACTGAAGAAGCCTACTGTGTAGGCGAAACGTTTCGAAATAAAGATACCTAACTGTTGCATATGTGTCTTACCTAACAATCTGTAGGTATTTTATACCATTTTAATGTTCACTAGTCCATGGTAATGAAAATAACCCTCGAAGCTATAATCTAGGTGAAGTAGAGCATGATCATACAGAATGTGAAAAGGATTTGGGAGTCGTGGTAAGCAGAAATCTAAAGCCAAGACAGCAGTGCCTTAGTGTGCGCAACAAGGCCAACAGATTACTTGGATTTATCTCCAGAAGTATAAGTAACAGAAGTCCAAAAGTTATTTTACAGCTCTATACATCACTAGTGAGGCCTCATTTAGATTATGCAGCTCAGTTTTGGTCTCCTTACTGCAAGATGGATAGAGACTCATTGGAGAACATACAGAGAAGAATCACAAAAAATGATTTACTGTGTAAGGAATCTCCCGTATGAAGATAGACTTAAAGCATTAAATCTCCACACTCCTGGCGTTATATAAGGCTCCATCTTGTCAATTCAACTCCATATTGTATCAGACTATGGAACAATACTCTTCTCCAGACTGAGGGACTGACTACCTCAAAACTTCAACGGTGATGGACTGATTACATCGTCTTCAAGTATCTTCTGCTTCTATCAGCTTTTCTGTACTCGACTGAAGAAGCCTACTGTGTAGGCGAAACGTTTCGAAATAAAGATGCCTAACTGTTGCATGAAAGTAAAGACACATGTGCAACATCTGGAAATCTTTAATGTAGACGTTTCGCCATCCAGTGGCTTTATCAATACAAATTCTAGGACATAATTGGAAGACTGTAGAAATATATCCAAAAGATGAGGTAATCAGTCCCTCAGCCTTGGAGTTAGTGTTCACAGCATCGTGGTGGAGGAGAATCCTGCTCCTAACCCTACTTACAAATAACCTTGGATCCGCTGACAGGTACCTTCTAAGACAGGTACCATTCTCTGACCCACGTTCGACTTAGCTTTTGGGTTAAGACATGGCTCAGTTCTACACTCCTCTCTAGCTCTAAACGTCGCATGTCCCTTCCTTCCCGCTCACCCCACCGGAGTCCCAACAGAAGAGCCTGAATTTCTCTTCTCAATATCTGTCCCACGATCGCCTTCGCTGCTGGGTTAAGCCCTGGCTCTATTTCTACAACTAAGAACACTCCTCTCCAGCACTATTTTTCTTCTGTCCCGTCTTCCCCGCTCATCCCATTTGGGATCTTACCTGAACTTTCGTTCGTTCGTTCGTACCCCAGGTAGATCTGTTTGTGACTTGAAAAAGCCCACTGTGCAGGCGAAACGTAGTCAATAAAGGATCACATTATACTGCATATGTGTTTATATTTTCATTGTGTCGGTATTTTATACCATTTATTTCCATGAGTGGGAGGGGTTGGATTTGAGTGGGACTTGCACATCAGAGCTTATTTCTTGGGAGGGGAATAACCTGTGGCTTCTATAACATAGCTGAACCACTTGCCAAGAAACTTCTTCATCGCTATCCCACATAAGAACATAGGAATGGAAGAACACTGTAGAAGGTCTGCTCACAAACTTATCCAATCTCCTTTCCAAGCTACCCAAGATCTTAGACTCTATAACCCCACTCGGTACATCATCAGATGCAGCATTCTCCACCTGACCTCAGCATTCTGAACCTGACTATAAATACTCGCGTCCCTTCCACCTCAGGTAGATCTGTTCGTGACTTGAAAAAGCCCACTGTGTGGGCGAAACGTAGTCAATAAAGGATCACATTATACTGCATATGTGTTTATATTTCCCCCCCACTCATGTACTTATCCAACCTAAATTTGAAACTACCCAAAGTCCTAGAGTCAATAACCCAACTAGGTAGACTGTTCCACTCATCAACTACCCTATTTCCAAACCAATACTTTCCTATGTCCTTTCTAAATCTAAACTTACCCAATTTAAATCCATTACTGTGGGTTCTCTCTTGGAGAGATATCCTCAAGACGTTATTAATATCCTCCCTATTAATACCTATCTTCCACTTATACACTTCGATCAGGTCTCTCCTCATTCTTCGTCTAACAAGTGAATGTAACTTAAGAGTCTTCAATCTTTCTTCATAAGGAAGACTTCTAATGCTATGTATTAATTTAGTCATCCTACGCTGAATGTTTTCTAACGAATTTATGTCCATTCTGTAATATGGAGACCAGAACTGAGCTGGATAATCTAGGAGAGGCCTTACTAATGATGTATAAAGCTGCAGTATGACCTCTGGACTTCTGTTGCTTGAAATTAAGACACATGTGCAACATCTGGGTATCTTTATTGTAGACGTTTCGCCATCCAGTGGCTTTATCAATACAAATTCTAGGACATAACTTGAAGACAGTAGAACTATGTACAGAAGATGAGGTAATCAGTCCCTCTGTACATAGTTCTACTGTCTTCAAGTTATGTCCTAGAATTTGTATTGATAAAGCCACTGGATGGCGAAACGTCTACAATAAAGATACCCAGATGTTGCACATGTGTCTTAATTTCATCTTGTCGGTATTATATATCATTCTTACACAACTTATTTCTGCATTGCTGTCTTGGTTTACACCTTCTTTTGATATAAGTTCTACATCATTTAACCAGTAATACCGACAGGTTGTTATAAGACACATATGCAGTTAGGTATCTTTATTTATCGCCTACAGTAGGCTTCTTACGCTGATAGAAGCATTGCTCAGTCCATCTTGGTTTAAGGTTGCTGCTCACCATAAGGCCCCTCAAGTCCTTTTCACTAGTGGAAGTTGCAATCTGTATGGCTAAGTTCTACATCATTTAACTTGTTGTTAGGTAAGACACATATGCAACAGTTAGGTATCTTTATTTCGAAACGTTTCGCCTACACAGTAGGCTTCTTCAGTCAGTAGAGTACAGAAAAGTTGATAGAAGCAGAAGAGACTTGAATACGATGTAATCAGATTACATCGTCTTCAAGTCTCTTCTGCTTCTATCAACTTTTCTGTACTCTACTGAAGAAGCCTACTGTGTAGGCGAAACGTTTCGAAATAAAGATACCTAACTGTTGCATATGTGTCTTACCTAACAACCTGTCGGTATTTTATACCATTTTGATGTTCAATCATTTAACTTATAAGTGCTAGGGTTATAGACACTTCCGAGCTTCAGAACCTTGCATTTATCTACATTGAACTGCATCTGCCACTTTTCTGACCAAGAATAGAGTTTGTTTAAATCCTCCTGAAGTTCCATAACATCTACGTTTGAATCAATTATCCTACCTATCTTTGTGTCATCGGCGAATTTGCTCATATCACTAGTAATTCCCTCATCAAGATCATTGATATATATTATAAACAACAACGGGCCCAAGACTGATCCCTGTGGAACGCCACTTGTTACAGATCCCCACTCGGATTTAACCCCATTTGTGGACACTCTCTGCTTCCTGTCTGTGAGCCATGACTCGATCCACGAGAGCACTTTTCCCCCAATGCCATGAGCTGCCACTTTCTTTAACAGTCTATGGTGCGGAACTCTATCAAAAGCCTTACTAAAATCTAAGTAAATAATATCAAATTCTTTATTCAAATTCAAATTCAAAGTTTATTCTCTATAAGGATTACAATGCTGAGTTTACAGAAATTTGGTTATTGTGTGGTTTACATGTAGTAAAATTGTGATTACAGAGTGTACCACTAGAACGCTTAGCATGGCTAGGCATTTCGGGCAGACTTAGTTTTATTCTTAATTGCAAAATATTACAATAATGGTATTATTACATTAATGGTATTATGGCTAAGTGACTAAATACTAGTTTGTGAGTTTAGCAATGTGAATGCTTTTGTTTTGGCACAGTACATAGTTTCAGTATTGGAGTATCACAGGATTCATTATTTTAAGATTGAGATTAATATTTCTGTTTATGGTCAAATGAGTGAGTGAGTGTAAGTGTGAACCACCAGGTGGTATTCGTGTAGTTAGTTGACGGGGTGTATCAGGGAGATAAGATGTTTTCTAATGGTAGTTTTGAAGGTGATGAATGTGTCTGCAGTTCTAGAGTTCTCAGGTAGGGTATTCCAGATTTTAGGGCCTTTGACATACATTGAATTTTTGTAAAGGTTTAGTCGGACACGGGGAATGTCGTAGAGATGTTTGTGTCTGGTGTTATGCCTGTGGGTTCTGTCACAACTATCAAGAAAGCGTTTTAGGTCAAGGTTGATATTAGAGTTTAAGGCCCTGTAGATGTAGATTGCACAGTAGTAAGTGTGGATGTACTGAACTGGGAGTAAGTTTAGGTCTATGAAGAGTGGGGGGGTGTGTTGCCAGGGATGGGATTTAGTGATTATTCTTACTGCAGCTTTTTGTTGGGTTATTATTGGCTTTAGGTGTGTTGCTGCAGTTGATCCCCAAGCACAAATAGCATAGGTGAGGTATGGATAAATAAGTGAGTGGTATAGTGTGAGAAGGGCATTTTGCGGCACGTAGTATCGTATCTTGGAGAGGATCCCAACCGTTTTGGATACTTTTTTGGTTATATGCTGGATATGGGTGCTGAAATTCAGGTTGTTGTCAAGGTATAAGCCTAGGAATTTGCCCCCATTATTTCTGGTAATTAGAGTGTTGTCAATCTTAATGTTAATTTGTGCATCTCCTGCTCTGCTACCAAACATAATATAGTAGGTTTTGTCAGTGTTAAGCGTAAGTTTATTGGCCGTCATCCAAGTAGATATTTTAATCAGCTCCTCATTCACAATGGTGTTGAGGGTGGCAAGATTAGGGTGAGAGATGACATAAGTCGTGTCATCAGCAAAGAGAATGGGTTTCAGGTGTTGGGATACGTTTGGAAGGTCATTGATGTATATGAGGAAGAGCAGGGGACCAAGGACACTTCCCTGCGGAACTCCAGTATCAAGTGGCCGTGTTGCTGATGCTGTGTCTTTAATGGTGACGTACTGATACCTATTAGTAATGTAAGATTTGAAATAAGCAAGCGCATGGCCTCTTATACCGTAATGATCAAGTTTGTGGAGTAGGATGTCGTGGTCTACTGTGTCAAAAGCTTTTCTTAGGTCAATAAAAATTCCTAGTGGATATTCCTTATTTTCCAATGCTGTGTAAAGCAGATCTAGCATTTTTATGATTGCATCATTAGTGCTTTTATTTTTCCTGAATCCAAATTGGCAGGGGTTGAGTATGTTTTGAGCCGTTATAAATGAATACAGTCTCCTGTGCACGAGTTTCTCAAAGATTTTGGATAGCAATGGTAAGTTAGATATTGGCCTATAGTTGTTTAAGTCTGTAGGGTCACCACCTTTATGTATTGGTGTAACCCTTGCCATCTTGAGTAGTTTCGGGAAGGTGCTAGTCTCTAGTGACTTGTTAAAAAGTAATGAAATAGCATGTGAAAGGACATGGGCCGCTCGCTTGTACAGTAATGGTGGGACATGAGACAGATTCCCCGAGTTATTTTTAAGTGACTTTATAATCTCAGTGACTTCCGTGGGCTCAGTTGGTGCAAGATAGAAGGAATTAGGGAAATTCCCATCTAGGTAGTCCCCGGCATGGGCATTGGTATGTGGGATTTTACTGGCGAGATTAGATCCTATGGTTGAGAAGAAGTCGTTTATCTTGTTAGCTGTGTCAGTGGGATGTAGTGGTGTTTCATTAGGTTTAGTTAGGACAATATTCTTGGTTTTTCTCAGTTTGTGGGTCCCTAGAATCTGAGAGAGTGTTTTCCAGGTCTTTTTTATATCTCCTCTAGTGTCTGTGAATCTACTGGAGTAGTATAGTTGTTTGGCTTTCTTTATTACTTTGGTGAGAGCTGATGAATAGTGTTTAAGAATATCTTTGTGTATTAAGCCCTGTCTATATTGCTTTTCATATTGGTGTTTCTTGTCAATGGATTTCAGAATGGTGCTGGTTAGCCATGGGCAACCAAGCCGTTTGTTTGTGATCTGTTTTGTTTTTGTAGGACAATGTTTGTTGTATAGTCTAAGTAATTTGTTAAGAAAAATGTCTGTCCAGTCATCAATACCATTGGCCTTGGAGAATTCTGTAGGCCAATCAACAGTCTCTAGGTCAGCTGTGAACTTCCTCGTCATGGAGTCTAAATGAGACTTTGTTGTATTCAAGTGGTGGTTTACTAATGTTTGTCAGGAGGAAGGTAGGGTAGTGGTGTGTAGTGCTATCTGTGATTATCCCTGATTTAAGGGGGGCTAGTATATTGGTCCATATGTGGTCTATTATGGTTGCACTTGTCTCAGTGAGCCTGGTTGGTTTAGTTATTGTTGGTATGAGAAGTGTGTTGTTCATATTGTTGATGAAATCAGTTACAGGCTGATCATCTAGTAAGCCAAGGTTGATGTTGAAGTCTCCAGCTAAGAGAAGGTGGTGCTTATTCATTTGTCTGTTTGTTATTAGTGACTTTAATTTCTCACTGAAATTTGGGATGTTTGTGTGAGGTATCCGGTAAATGGCACCGATTGTTATAGGCGTCTTAAGGTTTTTTACAGTAAAATTAGCAAAAATGTATTCCCCATATTCATCACTAAAGCAAGTGGTGCTAAGACAAGATAATTGGTTAGAGTAATAGATTGCAATACCACCCCCAACTTGGTTTGGTCTGCAGTTGTGAATTGCTGTGTATCCTGGTAGAGGGTAGATATCTATTGTGTCCTGCTTAAGCCAGGTCTCAGTAAGAATAATGCAGGAGAAGGGTGTCTTTAGTGATTCAAGGAGTGCTAGGAGGTCATCATAGTGTTTGCTTAAGGACCTGATGTTGTAGTTAAGTACTGATAGACTTTTAGCATTGTTTAGGATAGTGGTGGCTTGTGATGCTGTGTAATAAAGGCAGTTACTTTCCAATAGGTTTTGATTGGGTGTCAGATTATGGAGGTTTAGATCAGGGTCAACGTGATCAATCATCTTCTAGGTTTAAATTATGGTTATTTATATCCTGAGTTGTGTGTTGAGTTCTAGTACTGATATCTGTAGTGGTAGGAAGTTTGGACAAGTATATAGCTAGAGTATTTTGGTCATGTAGGGTATAGTCACTACTACACATAATGAAGTTGATGTTGTCTATGTGTTGTGCTGGAATGAACTAAAGTACAGCTAGGTATAAACTAGTAATATAAAAATACAAATTAAAAATAGAACAAGACTCTCACTTGTAATTGCACTAAGGTCTAATAATGACTTTTGTGGAGTCTATGTTTTGAGCTAGAATGAGCTATAGTACAATAGGTTTAATCTAATAATATAAAAATACAAATTAAAAATAGCACTAGTCTCTCACTAGTAATTGCACTATGGTCTAATATAGTGAATTTGGTATTGACTATGTATTGAGTTAGAATGAGCTATGGTACAACTGAATTTAATCTAATAATATAAAAATACAAATTAAAAATAGCACCAGTCTCTCACTAGTAATTGCACTCTAATATAGTGAATTTGGTATTGACTATGTATTGAGCTAGAAAGAGCTATAGTACAACTAGGTTTAGTCTAATAATATAAAAATACAAATTACAAATAGCACCAGTCTCTCACTAGTAATTGCACTATGGTCTAGTATAGTGAATTTGGTATTGACTATGTATTGAGCTAGAATGAGCTAGAGTAAAACTGTGATTAATCTAATAATATAATAAAGGAACAAGACTCTCAATTGTAATTGCACTAAGGTCTTATATAAGTTGTTTACAAGAATTAGAGTATAATTAGATTTTAAATTGACAGGATAAAAATAAAAATGGCAATGACTTGGTTATAATATGCTAGTAAGATGGTAGACAGGATAATATAAAAGTTGTAGTTGAAAATACTAGTTTAAAAAAGTATGGAATAAAAATGGTCAATAAAAGAAGTTTACAATAAGTTTGATCAATATAGTTTAAAGTAAAATTGGGCAATAATAGGGATTTAGAATAAAATTGGGCAATTGAGTATTTTTTAAAGTGAGGTAGAATTATTGAAGACAAGTTATGGTTAGTTTATAATAAAATAAGATGGAACAGTGATGTGGTAAGTTGTAAAAAAGGAGATAGATTCTGTAGATATTAAACACAATTAAGACTATGAGGTAGAATGGTCGTTGAATACAACAATGACAATCAAAAGTAGTTGGGGTATTAGAATTTTAGGGGGGCACAAATTTATGACAATATAACACTAACGGTGGACTATGGGTATTATCTGCACTTTACTCTGATTCTGTTAGTCCAGCCTCACTTATCGTTGTCAACAGCCTCAAAAGCTTTACTGAAGAAAATAAATGGTATAAAACACCGACACAATGGAAACATAAACACATATGCAGTTTAATGTGATCCTTTATTGACAACGTTTCGCCCACACAGTGGGCTTTTTCAAGTCACGCACCTGGGGTGGAAGGTACGGGAGTATTTATAGTCAGGTTCAGAATGTTGAGGTCAGGTGGCGAATGCTGCATCTGATGATCTACCGGGCGGGGTTATAGAGTCTTTGGTAGCTTGGCAGGGATATTGGACAAGTTGTGAGTAGACCTTCTGTAGTGTTCTATGTGGGATAGCGATGAAGAAGTTTCTTGGCGAGTGGTTCAGCTATGTTATAGAAGCCGTTGTTCTGGTTGAAATTGTTGGTTATGGAGATAAGCGATGATTCCAGGATTCTTCGGTATTGAGTGTTGTCTTCTGTGGCGATAAGTCTTGAGTTTCTGTAGTTAATTAAATGGTTGTGTGAATTGCGATGTTGTACACAGGCATTCCTTGTATCGTCAGTCCTGCTTGCATATTGGTGTTCTGAAATACGTGTTTGGAGGCCTCTTGATATTTCGCCCACGTACAATTTGTTGCAGTCATTGCAAGGGATTATGTATACCCCTGCAGAGGATGGAAGCTTGTCCTGTCTACTACTGGTGATGTCCTTGATGGTCGTAGTTGTGGAGGTAGATACTTGGAATGATGTACTGGAAAAGATGTTGGAAACATGTTTGGTAATGGAGTTGGTGGGGAGGACTATGTATCTCTTCTCGGCAGTGTCTTCTCTGGGTGTGTTGAAGACGTTTAATGCCCGCCGTCTGCAGTCTCTGATGAAGTGACGAGGATAGTGGAGTTTTGAAAATAATTGTTCAATTATAGTGCATTCTTCCTCAAGGAACTCATTGCTGCAGATTCTGAGTGTGCGCAGGAAGAAGCCTATAATTACACCATGTTTAGTTTTGGTGTCGTGGTGAGAGTAAAGAAAGTTAATAAATTAGACAAGACCGGCCTCTTGTGAATCCATGCTGAGTATCATTAATAAAGCTATGCTTATCGAGATGGCTTCTTATAATCTCAGCTATAATTGACTCTAGTAATTTGCCTACAATTGAGGTCAGGCTTATTGGGCGGTAATTTGACGGTAACGACTTGTTCCCTGTTTTAAAAATAGGAATTACATTAGCCATCTTCCACATATCAGACACTACACCTGTTTGAAGAGATAAATTAAAAATATTAGTTAATGGTTCACAGAGTTCCATTTTGCATTCCTTAAGAACCCTTGAAAAAACCTCATCAGGACCCGGCGACTTATTTTGCTTCAATCTGTCTATCTGCTTCACAACCATTTCACTAGTGACTGGCCCACTATAAAAATTAATTACTGCAATATTGTTAGTGTCTTCCTGTGTAAAAACCGAGAGAAAATAATTATTTAAAATCGAGCACATTTCATTCTCTTTGTCAGTAAGATGCCCATAGTTATTTTTAAGGGGACCTATCGTATCTCTAACTTTTGTTCTATATACCTGGAAAAAACTTTTTGGGTTAGTTTTAGAATCCCTAGCAACTTTAATTTCATAGTCCCTTTTAGCTTTTCTTATCCCCTTTTTAATGTCCCTCTTAATGTCAATATACTGATTCATAAGATGACCCTCACCTCTTTTGATACGCCTATAAATTCCTTTCTTATGCCCTAGTAGTTATTCCAGCCTATTATTCATCCATTTTGGGTCATTTCTATTTGATCTAATTTCTTTATACGGGATAAACGTTCTTTGAGCAGCACGTATAGTGTTCAGAAAACTGTCATATTGATAGCTCTCTTCGTTACCCCAGTCAACAGATGATAAGTGTTCTCTAAGCCCATCGTAATCTGCTAAGCGAAAATCTGGGACTGTTACTGAGTTATCGCTACTAACGTACTTCCATTCAATGCTAAATGTAATTGATTTGTGGTCGCTAGCACCCAGTTCCTCTGAAATTTCTAAATTATTAACAAAGGATTCATTGTTTGCCAGAACTAAGTCAAGCAGGTTCTGTCACAAACTGCTTCAAAAAACAATCCTGAACTACTTCTAAGAAATCGTATGATTCTAAATTCCCAGTCAAGAAATTCCAATCAATATGACTAAAGTTAAAGTCTCCTAGAATTACTACATTATCGTGCCTTGTGGCCTTAACAATTTCCTCCCATAGTAGTCTCCCCTGGTCCCTATCTAAGTTTGGGGGACGGTATATCACTCCTAAAATCAGTTTTTCATGCCCCTCTGAAAATTCTATCCAAACAGACTCTGTATGTGTTACTTCAGACTTAATATAGGACAGTGTGACGTAATGGGGTGAATAAATAGTCGATTAGCGTCTATCAACTATTGGAGTGTTATAAAAGTCAAGAATACTTTAACACTATTGGGCCGTGCGGACGTGCTGCGCAGTAGCTCCTGATTGAGTTGGCTTTTGCGCAGTGTTGACGTGTACTTAGCTCTGTGAAGACCTGTTTGCGCGCTCTCTAGAATTGAAGCAAGATGCCCTCCATCGAGCAACTTTACCAACAGCTTAAGGAAGAATTGAGGTTGGCGAATATGGAAATTCGGCGACTGACCGAGGAAAACAAGAAGATTCGTAGTAGTCCTCCTGTTTTGAGTCCTCAGGTCAAGAAGGGAAACTGGTCAGTGGCTGGACAGCAGGGAAAGAAGTTGACGATCAAGAAGACGAATGGAAAGGTAGAAACGATGAAGAAAGAGACTGCCGTGGAAACTGTTGTGGAAACATCTAATACATTCTCAGTGCTACCCGACGAATGTGAGTCGACTACTGGGAACGTCACGACGAACAACAGCAAGGAAGGTAAGAATATTGTTGTTGTTGGGGATAGCCAAGTAAGGTATATGGATAGGGCGTTCTGCTTGAAGGACAGGAGTAGGAGACAGAGAGTTTGCTTTCCTGGGGCTGGGATGGAGGATATTGTTAGCCGTCTGGATGACATCATGAGAGGTAATGGGAGCAATCCTATTATCTGTCTCAGTGCTGGAGGCAACGATGTTGGCAGACGTAGGAGTGAAGACCTGATTAGCAGGTATAGGTCAGCAATAGAAATAATTAGGAGTAAGGGTGGGAACCCTCTCATATGTGGTATTTTGCCAAGGAGAGGAGTTGGAAATGAATGGTTGTCCAGGGCAATTGGTGTCAATTGCTGGCTGGACAAATACTGTAAGGAAAATGCGGTAACATTCATTGACAACTGGGACCTCTTCTATGGCAGAAATGACATGTATGCCAGGGATGGGGTTCACTTATCTAGGTCTGGGGTGGTAGCACTGGCAACTGCAGTGGAGGGAGCAGTTAGGACTTTAAACTAGGAATAGTTAGTGGTATGGGTTTTGGCAGGAAAACAGTGAAGTCCCAGTGTAGTAATATTACGAGTTCTAGGGGAACTAGTAATAAGCAGAACGAGGTAGATATTGAAAAGCCAGGGACCTTGGGTGATAAGGACAGTAATAGGTTTAGTAGAAAAATAGAAATGAGCAGGAAGGGTAAAGAGAAAGGAGAGTCTTTCAATGTTTATTATGCTAATTGCCGTAGTGCTAGGAATAAGATGGACGAGTTGAGATTAGTTGCTAGTGCAGGTAACATTGATGTATTTGCCTTAACTGAGACGTGGTTTAATTCAAAAAGTCGGGACATGCCTGCGGAATGTCATATTCAGGGTTTTAAATTGTTCCAAGAAGATAGAAGTATTGGGAGGGGGGGTGGGGTGGCATTGTATGTCCGAGATCGCTTGAACTGTTGCATAAAAACGGGTATTAAGTCTGAAGTAACACATACAGAGTCTGTTTGGATAGAATTTTCAGAGGGGCATGAAAAACTGATTTTAGGAGTGATATACCGTCCCCCAAACTTAGATAGGGACCAAGGGAAACTACTATGGGAGGAAATTGTTAAGGCCACAAGGCACGATAATGTAGTAATTCTAGGAGACTTTAACTTTAGTCATGTTGATTGGAATTTCTTGACTGGGAATTTAGAATCATACGACTTCTTAGAAGTATTTCAGGATTGTTTTTTGAAGCAGTTTGTGACAGAACCTACAAGGGGAAATAACCTGCTTGACTTAGTTATGGCAAACAATGAATCCCTTGTTAATAATTTAGAAATTTCAGAGGAACTGGGTGCTAGCGACCACAAATCAATTACATTTAGCATTGAATGGAAGTACGATAGTAGCGATAACTCAGTAACAGTCCCAGATTTTCGCTTAGCAGATTACGATGGGCTTAGAGAACACTTATCATCTGTTGACTGGGGTAACGAAGAGAGCTATCAATATGACAGTTTTCTGAACACTATACATGCTGCTCAAAGAGCGTTTATCCCATATAAAGAAATTAGATCAAATAGAAATGACCCAAAATGGATGAATAATAGGCTCAAATATCTACTAGGGCATAAGAAAGGAATTTATAGGCGTATCAAAAGAGGTGAGGGTCATCTTATGAATCAGTATATTGACATTAAGAGGGACATTAAAAAGGGGATAAGAAAAGCTAAAAGGGACTATGAAATTAAAGTTGCTAGGGATTCTAAAACTAACCCAAAAAGTTTTTTCCAGGTCTATAGAACAAAAGTTAGAGATAAGATAGGTCCCCTTAAAAATAACTATGGGCACCTTACTGACAAAGAGAATGAAATGTGCTTGATTTTAAATAATTATTTTCTCTCAGTTTTTACACAGGAAGACACTAACAATATTCCAGTAATTAATTTTTACAGTGGGCTAGAAGAAGATAAATTATGTAACATCACAGTCACTAGTGAGATGGTTGTGAAGCAGATAGACAGACTGAAGCAAAATAAGTCGCCGGGTCCTGATGAGGTTTTTTCAAGGGTTCTTAAGGAATGCAAAATGGAACTCTGTGAACCATTAACTAATATTTTTAATTTATCTCTTCAAACAGGTGTAGTGTCTGATATGTGGAAGATGGCTAATGTAATTCCTATTTTTAAAACAGGGGACAAGTCGTTACCGTCAAATTACCGCCCAATAAGCCTGACCTCAATTGTAGGCAAATTACTAGAGTCAATTATAGCTGAGATTATAAGAAGCCATCTCGATAAGCATAGCTTGATTAATGATACTCAGCATGGATTCACAAGAGGCCGGTCTTGTCTAACTAATTTATTAACTTTCTTCAGTAAAGCTTTTGAGGCTGTTGACCACAATAAAGAATTTGATATTATTTACTTAGATTTTAGTAAGGCTTTTGATAGAGTTCCGCACCATAGACTGTTAAAGAAAGTGGCAGCTCATGGCATTGGGGGAAAAGTGCTCTCGTGGATCGAGTCATGGCTCACTGACAGGAAGCAGAGAGTGTCCATAAATGGGGTTAAATCCGAGTGGGGATCTGTAACAAGTGGCGTTCCACAGGGATCAGTCTTGGGCCCGTTGTTGTTTATAATATATATCAATGATCTTGATGAGGGAATTACTAGTGATATGAGCAAATTCGCCGATGACACAAAGATAGGTAGGATAATTGATTCAAACGTAGATGTTATGGAACTTCAGGAGGATTTAAACAAACTCTATTCTTGGTCAGAAAAGTGGCAGATGCAGTTCAATGTAGATAAATGCAAGGTTCTGAAGCTTGGGAGTGCCCATAACCCTAGTACTTATAAGTTAAATGATGTAGAACTTAGCCATACAGATTGCGAAAAGGACTTGGGGGTTATGGTGAGCAGCAACCTTAAACCAAGACAGCAATGCCTAAGCCCTAAGCGTACGTAATATGGCAAATAGATTACTGGGATTTATATCAAGAAGTGTAAGCAACAGAAGTCCAGAGGTCATGCTGCAGCTTTATACATCATTAGTAAGGCCTCACCTAGATTATGCAGCTCAGTTCTGGTCTCCGTATTACAAAATGGACATAAATTCGTTAGAAAACATTCAGCGTAGGATGACTAAATTAATACATAGCATTAGAAATCTTCCTTATGAAGAAAGATTGAAGACTCTTAAGTTACATTCACTTGTTAGACGAAGAATGAGGGGAGACCTGATCGAAGTGTATAAGTGGAAGATAGGTATTAATAAAGGGGATATTAATAAGGTCTTGAGGATGTCTCTCCAAGAGAGAACCCGCAGTAATGGATTTAAATTAGATAAGTTTAGATTTAGAAAGGACATAGGAAAGTATTGGTTTGGAAATAGGGTAGTTGATGAGTGGAACAGTCTACCTAGTTGGGTTATTGAGGCTGGGACTTTGGGTAGTTTCAAATCTAGGTTGGATAAGTACATGAGTGGGAGGGGTTGGATTTGAGTGGGACTTTCACATCAGAGCTTATTTCTTGGGTGGCATTGAAAATTGGGTTGGGCAAATGTTTTGTTAGTGGGATGAATTGTAAAGGACCTGCCTAGTATGGGCCAGCAGGCCTCCTGCAGTGTTCCTCCTTTCTTATGTTCTTATGTAACAGGGTATAAATTAGTACCAGACTGAGGAAGTCACTTGTTGGTGACACGTTTCCACAACGAAGATTCTCAAGTGTTGCAAAAGTGTCTAATTCTTCAATCAGTGTATATACACAGTGAAAGATATACATCTTGATGTATATCGTCAGTGTATGCAACTTCTACCATGATGCCAGGCTTTTATCTCCTGTATTCGGGGTAATTATGATACAACAAATATAACTAGAACTGCAACGTCATTTATTATAGTTTCAAGAAAAGTTCATCAGTAAGCATGTATGTCAGCTGTCTCTCTTCAATCAAAAAATGAAAATGCAGTTAATTGTAATCTTGAGTGACTACTTTTCGCCCACGCAGCAGGTTTCGTCACATCACAGATAAACAAGGTTAGGGAGGGAGACCATAACAGTGTGACTCTTAATCTTTGAAGATATTAAGTTGTCAGCTAGTTATCTTTTGTTGGTGTCAGCTTCACCATTATTCTCACTTCTCAGTTTAAAAGTTCTTGTATATTAATGTGTTTATGTTTTGGCAATTTATTAATACATCTTTATTAATAATGTATTATTCACATACTGTAGGAATGTACTACAATACAGTTGTATTAGTCTCGCTCAACGGAGGAAAAGGATGCCTTCATGCGTGTCAAAGGCTCTTGATCCAAGAATAACACTACTCTCCCTATCTTTGATTAATTATGGTTATCGTATATTCCTAAGGATGACCCATAGGAGTTTAGCGCTTCTCGAATACATAAAATAAATCTCAACGTGTCCATCCATATCACCATCACGATAATCCCAACAAAGACAGACATTTGATGAAAGGTCTTAAAAACTAAACTGTTTTAAATGCTGTAATTACCTGACAACAAAAGATATTTCGATATAACCAAAGGATTTAAGAAGACTGTAGTTTGCTTGCTGACCTGTCCTAGACAGGTTCTGTTATCCATTCTATGTTTAAGCCAGTTATGAGGTGGTCTTCATTATGTCAGGTCACACAGATCAATGTTGCTTTAATTACCAGTGGAGGAAAACCACTAGCGGAAGGAAGTCATGTCCATAGGTTAGACAAGTTTTGAAAAAATCTCTGAATCCTGTCAGACACAGCAACATCTTGGGATCTTGATGCCGGAATTTGTTCAAAACTTGTCTAACCTATATACACGACCTACTTCCACTACATGTCGGCCTTAGTATAGGCCTATATGTAGGGCATTTCCTTCGTGTCTTTATAAACTAAGACTCATCTGCCTTACAGGCATATTATAAACGAGAAAGACAACTGCTTGAAGAAACTTCCAAAGTGAAGACTTCTTTCTTGTGTACAACATCACACAAATATTTTTCAGATTATTTTTAGCGTGACTCTTTGTCTAGTAATTTCAACTTAAATCTGGATAATATGAGATTTGTAAAGAATCACCTAAGAACATTTACTAAGGTTACCAGTAAAATCGCAGATTAATTATCTCAATAACTCAGATTTTTAACCAAGTTTGATCATAACACTTATGTTAAATATTAATTACAAAACTAGTCATCAATTTAATTAAAATCGGCTGAAATATTTAACGGTTAATAAACGAATGGAAATGAAATGCGAAATAACTTTCGTCCGTTCTGGTCATTGTTAGATCGTCCGGTACAGTTACCGAATTCAGTTGCGGTAAAAGATACAGTGGAAGGTAATGAACCTGTCATCTTCAGTTAGTGGGATACAGTGGAAGATAATGAACCTGTCATCTTCAGTTAGTGGGATACAGTGGAAGATAATGAACCTGTCATCTTCAGTTAGTTGGATACAGTGGAAGATAATGAACCTGTCATCTTCAGTTATCAAGATACAGTGGAAGATAATGAACCTGTCATCTTCAGTTGGTGGGATACAGTGGAAGATAATGAACCTCTGATCTTCAGTTAGTGGGATACAGTGGAAGATAATGAACCTGTCATCTTCAGTTAGTGGGATGCAGTGGAAGATAATGAACCTGTCATCTTCAGGTAGTGGGATACAGTGGAAGATAATGAACCTGCCATCTTCAGTTAGCGGGATACAGTGGAAGATAATGAACCTGTCATCTTCAGTTAGTGGGATACAGTGGAAGATAATGAATCTGTCATCTTCAGTTAGTGGGATACAGTGGAAGATAAAGAACCTGTCATCTTCAGTTAGCAGGATACAGTGAAAGATAATGAACCTCTCATCTTCAGTTAGCGGGATACAGTGGAAGATAATGAACCTGCCATCTTCAGTTAGTGGGATACAGTGGAAGATAATGAACCTGTCATCTTCAGTTAGTGGGATACAGTGGAAGATAATGAACCTGTCATCTTCAGATAATAGTCATCTTCAGGGATACAGTGGAAGATAATGAACCTGTCATCTTCAGTTAGTGGGATACAGTGGAAGATAATGAACCTGTCATCTTCAGTTAGTGGGATACAGTGGAAGATAATGAACCTGTCATCTTCAGTTAGTGGGATACAGTGGAAGATAATGAACCTGTCATCTTCAGTTAGTGGGATACAGTGGAAGATAATGAACCTGTCATCTTCAGTTAGTGGGATACAGTGGAAGATAATGAACCTGTCATCTTCAGTTAGTGGGATACAGTGGAAGATAATGAACCTGTCATCTTCAGTTAGTGGGATACAGTGGAAGATAATGAACCTGTCATCTTCAGTTAGTGGGATACAGTGGAAGATAATGAACCTGTCATCTTCAGTTAGTGGGATACAGTGGAAGATAATGAACCTGTCATCTTCAGTTAGTGGGATACAGTGGAAGATAATGAACCTGTCATCTTCAGTTAGTGGGATACAGTGGAAGATAATGAACCTGTCATCTTCAGTTAGTGGGATACAGTGGAAGATAATGAACCTGTCATCTTCAGTTAGTGGGATACAGTGGAAGATAATGAACCTGTCATCTTCAGTTAGTGGGATACAGTGGAAGATAATGAACCTGTCATCTTCAGTTAGTGGGATACAGTGGAAGATAATGAACCTGTCATCTTCAGTTAGTGAAGGATACAGTGGAAGATAATGAACCTGTCATCTTCAGTTAGTGGGATACAGTGGAAGATAATGAACCTGTCATCTTCAGTTAGTGGGATACAGTGGAAGATAATGAACCTGTCATCTTCAGTTAGTGGGATACAGTGGAAGATAATGAACCTGTCATCTTCAGTTAGTGGGATACAGTGGAAGATAATGAACCTGTCATCTTCAGTTAGTGGGATACAGTGGAAGATAATGAACCTGTCATCTTCAGTTAGTGGGATACAGTGGAAGATAATGAACCTGTCATCTTCAGTTAGTGGGATACAGTGGAAGATAATGAACCTGTCATCTTCAGTTAGTGGGATACAGTGGAAGATAATGAACCTGTCATCTTCAGTTAGTGGGCTGCTGGGCACTGAATCATAACTTCTTTCAAAATTGATGAAAAGCGAAACTCAGAAAAGTACAGACTCTTGAAGACAATTTCTAGGTGAGAAAGATTAAGAGTAAATTTGGCGATCACTTTACTCACCTGACGTACGTGAAGATTTCTAACAATTTGTTAGAAGGAATGTTCATACAAATCTGTCTAACACTTTTGATGCCTCATCATATACAGTACTGGAGAAAGTTGAAATAATGAATAGTTTTCCACAGAGCTTATAAAGAACATAGTTAACATGGAAATAGAAAATTGAGAATTCTATATTTTTGATTAGTATTTTTGTATTTTTTATTAACACATCGGCCGTTTCCCACCAGCTTTCATCATCATTCAGTATATCACTGTCTTGCCAGAGGCAAGGGTACACTACAGTTATAAATCTGCAGCATTATCACCCTTCCTTCAGAGTGCAGACACTGTACTTCCCATCTCCAGGACTCACGTCTGGCCTGCCGGTTTCCCTGAAACCCTTCATGAATGATACCTTTCTTACATTCCAGCAGCACGTCATGTACTAAAAAGAATTAGTCTCCATTCGCTGCTGTCTAACACGCTCACGTACGCTTGCTGGAAGTCCATCTTCCCTCCACTACAGATTAGTATGCCATTTTTCATTTAGAGGATGCCAAAAATTACTGAGCATATTTTCTTTGAAACACAAATATTCAATCATACATTTACTTTTTAGTTTCTCGAGTTTTGATGAAAACACAATATATGAACTTACGTCAAAGACTCGTGAAAGCTACGTCAACAGCGACTCAAAATGTTCCTCTGTTGGTTGTGGCACAACATGAACGTACCGGGAGCCAGGAATGTTGCTTACTGAACGTACCGGGAGCCAGGAATGTTGCTTACTGAACGTACCGGGAGCCAGGAATATTGCTTACTGAACGTACCGGGAGCCAGGAATGTTGCTTACTGAACGTACCGGGAGCCAGGAATGTTGCTTACTGAACGTACCGGGAGCCAGGAATGTTGCTTACTGAACGTACCGGGAGCCAGGAATGTTGCTTACTGAACGTACCGGGAGCCAGGAATGTTGCTTACTGAACGTACCGGGAGCCAGGAATGTTGCTTACTGAACGTACCGGGAGCCAGGAATGTTGCTTACTGAACGTACCGGGAGCCAGGAATGTTGCTTACTGAACGTACCGGGAGCCAGGAATGTTGCTTACTGAACGTACCGGGAGCCAGGAATGTTGCTTACTGAACGTACCGGGAGCCAGGAATGTTGCTTACTGAACGTACCGGGAGCCAGGAATGTTGCTTACTGAACGTACCGGGAGCCAGGAATGTTGCTTACTGAACGTACCGGGAGCCAGGAATGTTGCTTACTGAACGTACCGGGAGCCAGGAATGTTGCTTACTGAACGTACCGGGAGCCAGGAATGTTGCTTACTGAACGTACCGGGAGCCAGGAATGTTGCTTACTGAACGTACCGGGAGCCAGGAATGTTGCTTACTGAACGTACCGGGAGCCAGGAATGTTGCTTACTGAACGTACCGGGAGCCAGGAATGTTGCTTACTGAACGTACCGGGAGCCAGGAATGTTGCTTACTGAACGTACCGGGAGCCAGGAATGTTGCTTACTGAACGTACCGGGAGCCAGGAATGTTGCTTACTGAACGTACCGGGAGCCAGGAATGTTGCTTACTGAACGTACCGGGAGCCAGGAGGGTTGCTTACTGAACGTACCAGGAATGTTGCTTACTGAATGTACCGGGAGCCAGGAATGTTGCTTACTGAACGTACCGGGAGCCAGGAATGTTGCTTACTGAACGTACCGGGAGCCAGGAATGTTGCTTACTGAACGTACCGGGAGCCATGAATGTTGCTTACTGAACGGACCGGGAGCCAGGAATGTTGCTTACTGAACGTACCGGGAGCCAGGAATGTTGCTTACTGAACGTACCGGGAGCCAGGAACTGAACGTACCGGGAGCCAGGACTGTTGCTTACTGAACGTACCGGGAGCCAGGAATGTTGCTTACTGAACGTACCGGGAGCCAGGCATGTTGCTTACTGAACGTACCGGGAGCCAGGAATGTTACTTACTGAACGTACCGGGAGCCAGGAATGTTGCTTACTGAACGTACCGGGAGCAAGGAATGTTGCTTACTGAACGTACCGGGAGCCAGGAATGTTGCTTACTGAAAGTACCGGGAGCCAGGAATGTTGCTTACTGAGCCAGGAATGTTACTTACTGAACGTACCGGGAGCCAGGAATGTTGCTTACTGAACGTACCGGGAGCCAGGAATGTTGCTTACTGAACGTACCGGGAGCCAGGAATGTTGCTTACTGAACGTACCGGGAGCCAGGAATGTTGCTTACTGAACGTACTGGGAGCCAGGAATGTTGCTTACTGAACGTACCGGGAGCCAGGAATGTTGCTTACTGAACGTACCGGGAGCCAGGAATGTTGCTTACTGAACGTACCGGGAGCCAGGAATGTTGCTCACTGAACGTACCGGGAGCCAGCATTGTTGCTTACTAAACTGACTACGTACACCTTGCACCACACACAAACACCTTCATATAATCATGACTTGCTACTTGAAGAAAGATTACTGAATATATCTCGTTCAAGGATGCAGTAGAGAGGACAACGCTGATAGTAACTGATCAATATAGATCGCTCAAGGCTACAGTAGAGAGGACAACGCTGATAGTAACTGATCAATATAGATCGCTCAAGGCTACAGTAGAGAGGACAACGCTGATAGTAACTGATCAATATAGATCGCTCAAGGCTACAGTAGAGAGGACAACGCTGATAGTAACTGATCAATATAGATCGCTCAAGGCTACAGTAGAGAGGACAACGCTGATAGTAACTGATCAATATAGATCGCTCAAGGCTACAGTAGAGAGGACAACGCTGATAGTAACTGATCAATATAGATCGTTCAAGGCTACAGTAGAGAGGACAACGCTGATAGTAACTGATCAATATAGATCGCTCAAGGCTACAGTAGAGAGGACAACGCTGATAGTAACTGATCAATATAGATCGTTCAAGGCTACAGTAGAGAGGACAACGCTGATAGTAACTGATCAATATAGATCGTTCAAGGCTACAGTAGAGAGGACAACGCTGATAGTAACTGATCAATATATAGATCGTTCAACGCTGGCTACATCGTCAAGGCTACAGTAGGACAACGCTGATAGTAACTGATCAATATAGATCGTTCAAGGCTACAGTAGAGAGAACAACGCTGATAGTAACTGATCAATATAGATCGCTCAAGGCTACAGTAGAGAGAACAACGCTGATAGTAACTGATCAATATATCTCGTTCAAGGCTACAGTAGAGAGGACAACGCTGATAGTAACTGATCAATATAGATCGTTCAAGGCTACAGTAGAGAGGACAACGCTGATAGTAACTGATCAATATAGATCGTTCAAGGCTACAGTAGAGAGGACAACGCTGATAGTAACTGATCAATATAGATCGCTCAAGGCTACAGTAGAGAGGACAACGCTGATAGTAACTGATCAATATAGATCGTTCAAGGCTACAGTAGAGAGGACAACGCTGATAGTAACTGATCAATATAGATCGTTCAAGGCTACAGTAGAGAGGACAACGCTGATAGTAACTGATCAATATAGATCGTTCAAGGCTACAGTAGAGAGGACAACGCTGATAGTAACTGATCAATATAGATCGCTCAAGGCTACAGTAGAGAGGACAACGTTGATAGTAACTGATAGAGTCAAGGCTACAGTAGAGATCAAATATAGATCAATATACTGATCGTTCAAGGCTACAGTAGAGAGGTCAACGCTGATAGTAACTGATCAATATAGATCGCTCAAGGCTACAGTAGAGAGGACAACGCTGATAGTAACTGATCAATATAGATCGCTCAAGGCTACAGTAGAGAGGACAACGCTGATAGTAACTGATCAATATAGATCGCTCAAGGCTACAGTAGAGAGGTCAACGCTGATAGTAACTGATCAATATAGATCGCTCAAGGCTACAGTAGAGAGGACAACGCTGATAGTAACTGATCAATATAGATCGCTCAAGGCTACAGTAGAGAGGACAACGCTGATAGTAACTGATCAATATAGATCGCTCAAGGCTACAGTAGAGAGGACAACGCTGATAGTAACTGATCAATATAGATCGCTCAAGGCTACAGTAGAGAGGTCAACGCTGATAGTAACTGATCAATATAGATCGCTCAAGGCTACAGTAGAGAGGACAACGCTGATAGTAACTGATCAATATAGATCGCTCAAGGCTCAAGGCTACAGTAGAGAGGACAACGCTGATAGTAACTGATCAATATAGATCGCTCAAGGCTACAGTAGAGAGGACAACGCTGATAGTAACTGATCAATATAGATCGCTCAAGGCTACAGTAGAGAGGACAACGCTGATAGTAACTGATCAATATAGATCGCTCAAGGCTACAGTAGAGAGGACAACGCTGATAGTAACTGATCAATATAGATCGCTCAAGGCTACAGTAGAGAGGACAACGCTGATAGTAACTGATCAATATAGATCGCTCAAGGCTATAGTAGAGAGGTCAACGCTGATAGTAACTGATCAATATAGATCGCTCAAGGCTACAGAGAGGACAACGCTGATAGTAACTGATCAATATAGATCGCTCAAGGCTACAGTAGAGAGGTCAACGCTGATAGTAACTGATCAATATAGATCGCTCAAGGCTATAGTAGAGAGGTCAACGCTGATAGTAACTGATCAATATAGATCGCTCAAGGCTACAGTAGAGAGGACAACGCTGATAGTAACTGATCAATATAGATCGCTCAAGGCTACAGTAGAGAGGACAACGCTGATAGTAACTGATCAATATAGATCGCTCAAGGCTACAGTAGAGAGGTCAACGCTGATAGTAACTGATCAATATAGATCGCTCAAGGCTACAGTAGAGAGGTCAACGCTGATAGTAACTGATCAATATAGATCGTTCAAGGCTACAGTAGAGAGGACAACGCTGATAGTAACTGATCAATATAGATCGCTCAAGGCTACAGTAGAGAGGACAACGCTGATAGTAACTGATCAATATAGATCGCTCAAGGCTACAGTAGAGAGGTCAACGCTGATAGTAACTGATCAATATAGATCGCTCAAGGCTACAGTAGAGAGGTCAACGCTGATAGTAACTGATCAATATAGATCGCTCAAGGCTACAGCAGTTCTAGGTAGAGGTTTATCTACTAGAGGTTTATCTACTAGAGGTTTATCTACTAGAGGTTTATCTACTAGAGGTTTATCTATTAAAGGTTTAATTACTAAAGATTTATCCACTGTGGATTTATCTAATAGATGTTTATCTACTGTTGAGTTTATCTACTAGACGTTGATCTATTATGGGGTTTATCTACTAGGAATTTATTAAATAGATGTTTATCTACCATTGTTTTATATGCTATGTATTTATCTACCATTGGTTTATCTACTATGGATTTATCTACTTGATGTTTATCTACCATAGATTTATTTACAAGGGTTTTCAAAGGGTTTATCCCAACGGGGATTATCTAACAGTGGTTTATCTACAAGGGATTTATCTACTAAGGGTTTATCTACATGAAACTTATCTATAAGAGCTTTATCTACAGGGGGTTTGCAAGGGGTTTATCTAAAATAGATTTACAAAGGGTTTGTCAGTAAGAGGTTTACTTACAAGAGGTTTACAAGGGATTTATGTACAAAAGGTTTATCTACAAGAGGTTTAAAAGGGGTTTACCCAATAGGTTTACAAGGGGTTTATCTACTAGGGGTTTATTTACAAGAGGCTTACAAGGGGTTTATCTGCAAGAGGTTTATTTATAAGGGTTTTATCTATAAGGATTTTTATCTACAAGGGATTTATCTACAAAGGTTTTATTTACAACGTGTTTGTGATGAGTGGTTTTGAAAACCGACAAGTAGAAGATTGAGACACTTATGCTCCATATGGGAATCTTTATTTAGGAAACGTTTCGCCACACAGTGGCTTCATCAGTCCAATACAAAGCAGAGAGGTGCAAGAAGAGGAGGAGATTGAGGTAATCAGGCTGAGGGACTGATTACCTCAATCTCCTACTCTTCTTGCACCTCTCTGTTTTGTATTGGACTGATGAAGCCACTGTGTGGCGAAACGTTTCCTAAATAAAGATTCCCATATGGTGCATAAGTGTTTCAATCTTCTTTTTGTTCCTGGCAAGTGAGTGTTATTTTCAAACTCGTTTTATTACAAAACACTAGAAAATGCCATTATTCCTTTTAAACTTTGTTTTTGGCTTACAAGATGAATTTTAACAAAAAAAAAAAAGGCTAAATTTCAGTATTTTTTGCTAGTTTTGGATGTAAAACAAAAACATATAATAAAATAAATAAAATTTACATTAAATAAAATTTACACAAGTTTTATTTTATATTTTCTGAAACGTATTTACAAAGTTAAAAATGAGCAGTTTTTCTAGATATGAGAGCAGCAACAACTCACTTTCCCTTTTAGGCCCCCAAATATAGTCTCCCAACATGTTTTCATTATAAGATCCTTGATATCTGTGTTCAAAGTCCATTATATCTTGGTGGAAGCGCTCCCCTTGCTCCTCTGAGCCTGCTCCCATATTCTCCTTGAAATTGTCAAATGAGCATCAAGGATATGGACCTTAAGACATCCTACAGCCCATCTGACCATAGCTTTTTACCAAGGTCTCAACAAGTTCCACATAATTGTCAGCCTTGTTGTTCCCCAGAAAGCCCTGTGCTACAGCAACAAAATTATCTCAGCTTACTTTTTCCTTCTCTGTGAGCCTCTTTGGAAATTTTTAGTACTCCATGATTTTCCTGACTTGTGGTCCAGTGAAGATGCCAGCCTTCACCTTTGCCTCTAATAACTTGGGAAAGAAATCTTGTATATACTTCAAGGTTGCAGACTCTTTGTCAAGAGCTGTAACAAACTGTTTCATTAGCCCTAGTTTTGTAATGGAGGGAACAGAACCTTTCGAGGATCCACCAATGGTTTATGTTTGATATTATGTCTTCCTACTGAGAACTCAGTCCTTTGAGGCCAGTGCTTCCTCTGGTAATGTGCTGCTCTGTCTCTACTATCCCAGTGACAGAGATAACAGAGAAACTTGGTAAAACCTCCTTGGAGTCTCATAAAAAATGCCACAATTTTGAATCCAGTAACCTCCCAGCCATACTTATCATAGTTCAAAGCTTCCAGTAGAAGTTTGACACTGTTGTAGTCCTCCTTAAGATGCACTGAATGAGCCAAGGGAAGAGATGGATACTTGTTCCCATTGTGCAGAAGTACAGCTTTTAGGCTTCTGGAAGAGCTGTCAGTGAAGAGTCTCCACTCATCTGGATTGCATGCAATTCCAATTGCATCAAACAGGCCTGATACATCATTACAGTAGCACAACTTGTCTTCATTAGTGAAGAAGCTTGAGAAATGTTGGTGACGTTTTCTTTGGCTTGTCACTTGCACACTTTCATCCACCAAGTCCCACTCCTTGCGCCTCGAAAACAACATTTGACTTTGTCAAACCAAGATCTCTGATAAGGTCATTGAGGTCTGTTTGGTTTGGGTAGTAAGGATTCCTCCCAACAGCTGCATCTGTGAGATCATAGTCTGATTCACTTTGCTTTTCATTTTCTGATTTGCTGCTTTCTTCTGACAGTTGACTTCTTTCTGGAGGTGTAGGTACAGGAAGGTCAGCACTGTGTCGTAATGGTGCAAGTGAAGAGGGAAGGTCTGAATATAAAATTGCAGGTGCATTTTTCCCAGTTTGGCGTTTGGAAGGATCCACCAGACAGAAGTAGCAGTTGGTTGAGTGATCATTGGGTTCGCACCATATTCTAGGAACACCAAACTTCATGGCTCTTCTTCCTCTTCTATATCATCCTTTAAAAGAACAAAAGAATTAGTTTCTTTTACATACATTTAATTTAAAATATGTTCCTATTCAAGATTTTACCATTCATACAACGACTTCCTTACCTTCCAATGTTTTCTTACAATGTTCACAAGCAACATGAGGCGCCCAGGTCTTGTCTTGGTCCACAACTGACATGACAAAATATGCTTTGTAAGCTTCACACATTTTTTTAGATGCTGTTACAGAGAACTTCTTTGCTCTTGTCTTAATGAATTGACCACATATGTAGCAGAATGCATCTGGAGAATGATTGCAGCCTCTTGATGCCATTTCACTTCTTCTGATGTGTCTCCTCAGGCAGCCAGAACTGAACTGAATGCTGGTTTGTGAGTCCCTGTTTTTATATTTGCCAGGCAAAAGCCTAGAACATAATAGTTTTACATCAGTCTTTCTTGAAAGTGTTCCAGAAGTGTCCTGACCACAAAAGCAAAGTTCTGGGATCAAAATTGTTTTTTTTTAATTTTGTTTAGCTATAAAGAATTGGGAAATGATGCTTATTTCCCAGAAACACGACAAAAGTGAAATGTAATGCCCACGGGTGCCGCGGCACCCTGGCATGCCACCGATAATGTCCAGGGATGCCGCGGCACCCTGGCATGCCATTGATAATGCCCACGGGTGCCGCGAACAAGGTCAACAAAATTAATGTTCATCGACATAAATTAAGAATTTGGGCTGTCAAAGTGAAGGAAGACAACATGGATGTGTACCCACATATTATTGCAGTAATTGTTCAGAAATAAATGGATGGGAGACAGTATTTACTGAGACTTTAAGAAACCTTTTGATACTGCCCCCATGAATGATTAATTTGAAAACTGTAAATGATTGATGGAATTAAAGGGGGGGAGGAGGAAGCTGGGACTTTCTGGAGAAAAAAATAGAAAATTTAAAAAAAAAATGTTTTCTTACCGAAAAAATTGATGTAATCAGCTTGTTTCCATCACATTTCTAAGTATTTTTTTTTCTAAAAATGTATTTTTTTGTGTTCCTACTGTCATAAAGAGGACATGATGCCAATTCAGGTTTTTTTTTTTACTCCAAAAATTACGAATTTTATGATTGTTTCTCTGCAAATATACTAGTTGGCACCTTTCCTGTGGCACTGTTATCAGTGTCCGGAACTGTGACACGTCAGTAGCCTGTGGGCTGCCGAGGTTGATGGGGGTGTGTAGTGTGCTGAGGCTCGGTGCATGGTGACTGTAGCGTTTTACACGGAATGTAAATAAAAAAAACCCAGTAAGTTATTGATGTTTATAGCCGCACTTTTCGATAACTACTGGACTGATTGTCTTGATTGTTGCACACTTTATTGAGGAATGATGGTTCTACAGAATGGCAATAGGGAATTGCGATATTCCTTACCGTTTTCTTTGTCATTAATTTACCCCCTCCCCCCAAAAAAAATAACTTCATCATTTTTTTTATTTTGCAATCTACTGATATTTTGCAAAGTTGTATTGTTACGTAATTATTTAGACCTTTATCTTTCATCTCATTGCACATCTTACTAATTCTGCAAAGTGTAGCCAGTTGTAGGTCCTATAGAATGGGGCATTATTTATTTTTTTCTATCAATCTATTCGGCAAAAGGTCTACAAACACAATAAAAATTTCATTGAAATTGGTAAAAGGATAAAAAAGAAATTTTTGTCTTTTCCTCCTCCCATAAATGTAAATTATTACTGTCGAAAAAATAAATTTGCCTGAGAGGAAAAATACGAACAATTATAAGAGAAAAAAAATCTTTCATGGGGCTTTGTTACGAGGTTCTTTACTTGCCCCAATAATGTTTCTAATTTATATAAATTATGTGTCAGAAGGAATACAAATATATATGAAAATATTTGGAGATGTGGCAAAACTCTTATGTGAGTTTCATAATGAAAACGACCGTAAATTCTTATAAAAGGATTTTGTATTCAAATTTCTAGACTTACATATCCAGTGCACCTTTAAGGTTCTCACACTCGTACAGTCATTCTTACTGCTGATCCAGCATTAATACCAGGCTGCCTACAACCCTTCATTACAAGCGTGTTTTTTTTTTTAAGAAAAAATCAAGAACTGCCAACGTTTTTCCCAGGATGATATAGCTGTAAGAGTTGGTCGATGTGCCTGAGAACAGCTGGTATTTCTTCTCTTTAATTAGTAAATGCCAGAGTACAGTCATCTGTTATAGGCACGAGATTCTGGGATGAGATTAAGAATGTCATTGAAGTAGAGATTCAGTAACAATGAACCAAGCAGTACTCAGTGAACCAAGCAGTACTCAATGGGATTTTGTCCCATTGAGTAGTACTCTTAGATATCTAACTTCCAAGTGCTTACAGTTTTACCAAGAGTCATTAATGCCCTACAGGGTCGAGAGCACCAGCATTATTCAGTGATTCTACACAACTGTAGTTGGGTTTATGCTGCCACAAAGTAGAGACGTTTTGTGTGTGTGTGTGTGTGTGTGTGTGTGTCTGTGTGTGTGTGTGTGTGTGTGTGTGTGCGTGTGCGTGTGCGTGTGTGTGTGTGCGTGTCTGTATGTGAGTGTCTGTGTGAGTACTCACTTAATTGTAGTTGCAGGGGTCGAGACTCAGCTCCTGGCCCTGCTTCTTCACTGAACGCTACTAGGTCCTCTCTCTCCCTGTACTTCCTAACATCCCTTTGACTCACCTGAGTCTTTAACTTCCAAGTGTGACCCCTTGTTTCTGTGTCCCCTCCCTGGAACATCCTGTCTTTGTCCACCTTGTCTATTCCGCGCAGTATTTTATATGTCGTTATCATGTCTCCCCTGACCCTCCTGTCCTCCAGTGTCGTCAGGCCGATTTCCCTTAACCTTTCTTCATAGGACATTCCCCTTAGCTCTGGAACTAACCTTGTCGCAAACCTTTGCACTTTCTCTAATTTCTTGACGTGCTTGATCAAGTGCGGGTTCCAAACAGGTGCTGCATACTCCAGTATGGGCCTGACGTACACGGTGTACAGTGTCTTGAACGATTCCTTACTAAGGTATCGGAATGCTGTTCTCAGGCTTGCCAGGCGCCCATATGCTGCAGCAGTTATCTGGTTGATGTGTGCTTCCGGAGACATGCTCGGTGTTCTCACCCCAAGATCTTTCTCCTTGAGCG
The DNA here is from genome assembly GCF_038502225.1 of Cherax quadricarinatus. Taxonomy (NCBI): domain Eukaryota; kingdom Metazoa; phylum Arthropoda; class Malacostraca; order Decapoda; family Parastacidae; genus Cherax; species Cherax quadricarinatus. The sequence continues at coordinate 61,505 of NW_027196435.1, forward strand.
AGGTATGCAGTTTTTACCACCTGTCTGCGGTCTTCTGTGCCCTTCTTCGATCTTCTTGACTTTGCATTTGGCGGGGTTAAATTCGAGAAGCCAGTTGCTGGATCAGGTATCCAGTCTGTCCAGGTCTCTTTAAAGTCCTGCCTGATCCTCATCTGATTTTATTCTCCTCATTAACTTCACCACATCTGCGAACAGGGACACTTCTGAGTCTAACCCTTCCATCATGTCATTCACATATACCAAAAATAGCACTGGCCCTAGGACCGACCCTTGTGGGACCCCGCTCGTCACAGGTGCCCACTGTGATACCTCATCACGTACCATGACTCGTTGTTGCCTCCCTGTCAGGTATTCTCTGATCCATTGCAGTGCCCTTCCTGTTATACGCGCCTGATCCTCTAGCTTCTACACTAATCTCTTGTGAGGAACTGTGTCAAAGGCCTTCTTGCAGTCCAAGAAGAAGAAATCAACCCACCCTCTCTCTCGTGTCTTACTTCTGTTACTTTATCATAAAACTCCAGAAGGTTTGTGACACAGGATTTGCCTTCCATGAATCCGTGCTGGTTGGCGTTTATACTCTTGTTCCGTTCCAGGTGCTCCACCACTCTCCTCCTGATAATCTTCTCCATAACTTTGCATACTATACACGTCAGTGACACAGGTCTATAGTTTAGTGCCTCTTTTCTGTCTCCTTTTTTAAAAATGGGAACTACATTTGCCGTCTTCCATACCTCAGGTAGTTGCCCAGTTTCCAGGGATGTGTTGAAGATTGTGGTAAGTGGCACACACAGCATATCTGCTCCCTCTCTAAGGACCCACGGGGAGATGTCCGGTCGCATTGCCTTTGAGTTATCGATGTCCCTTATCAGCTTCTTCACCTCCTCATTTGTATGTATGTCATCCAACACTTGTTGGTATATTCCTTGCTGGTGTCCCCCTCTGTTCTGTCATCCCAGAGGCCTTCCTGTCTCCACTGTAAATACTTCCTTAAATCTCATGTTGAGCTCCTCACATACTTCTTGATCGTTTCTTGTGAGTTCCCCACCTTCTTTCCTCAGCCTTATCACCTGGTCTTTGACTGTTGTCTTCCTCCTAATGTGGCTATACAGCAGTTTCGGGTCAGACTTGACTTTCGATGCTATGTCGTTTTCGTACTGTCGCTGGGCCTCCCTCCTTATCTGTGCATACTCGTTTCTGGCTCTTCTACTAATCTCCTTATTTTCCTGGGTCCTTTGCCTCCTGTACCTTTTCCATTCTCTGGTGCACTTAGTTTTTGCCTCCCTACACCTTCGGGTAAACCAAGGACTCGCTTTGGTCTTCCTATTATTTCTATTTCCCTTGGGAACAAACCTTTCCTCTGCCTCCTTGCACTTTGTTGTTACATATTCCATCATCTCGTTTACTGATTTTCCTACCAGTTCTCTGTCCCACTGAACAGGAAGTTCCTCATACCTGTGTAGTCCCCCCGTGTGTGTGTGTTTGTATGTGTGTGTGTGTTTGGGTGTGTGTGTGTGTGTGTGTGTGTGTGTGTGTGTACTCACCTAATTGTGGTTGCAGGGGTCGAGACTCAGCTCCTGGCCCCGCCTCTTCACTGATCGCTACTAGGTCCTCTCCCTCTCTGCTTCCTGAGCTTTGTCATACCTCTTCTTAAAACTATGTATGGTTCCTGCCTCCACTACTTCACTTGCTAGGCTATTCCACTTCCTGACGACTCTATGACTGAAGAAATACTTCCTAACGTCCCTGTGACTCGTCTGAGTCTTCAGCTTCCAGTTGTGACCCCTTGTTTCTGTGTCCCCTCTCTGGAACATCCTATCTCTGTCCACCTTGTCTATTCCCCGCAGTATCTTGTATGTCGTTATCATGTCTCCCCTGACCCTTCTGTCCTCCAGTGTCGTCAGTCCGATTTCCCTCAACCTTTCCTCGTACGACATTCCCCTGAGCTCTGGGACTAGCCTTGTTGCAAACCTTTGTACTTTCTCTAACTTCTTGACGTGCTTGACCAGGTGTGGGTTCCAGACTGGTGCTGCATACTCCAGTATGGGCCTAACATACACAGTGTACAGTGTCTTGAACGATTCCTTATTAAGGTATCGGAACGCTATTCTCAGGTTTGCCAGGCGCCCGTATGCTGCAGCAGTTATTTGGTTGATGTGTGCCTCCGGTGACGTGCTCGGTGTTATGGTCACCCCAAGGTCTTTCTCCCTGAGTGAGGTCTGTAGTCTTTGTCCACCTAGCCTATACTCTGTCTGCGGTCTTCTTTGCCCCTCCCCAATCTTCATGACTTTGCATTTGGCAGGATTGAATTCGAGAAGCCAGTTTCTGGACCACATGTCCAGCCTGTCCAGGTCTCTTTGCAGTCCTGCCTCATCCTCATCCGATTTAATTCTTCTCATCAACTTCACATCATCTGCGAATAGGGACACTTCAGAGTCTATTCCTTCCATCATGTCGTTCGCATATATCAAAAATAGCACTGGTCCTAGAACTGACCCCTGTGGGACCCCGCTCGTCACAGGCGCCCACTGTGATACCTCTTCACGTACCATGACTCGTTGCTGCCTCCCTGTCAGGTATTCCCTGATCCATTGCAGTGCCCTCCCTGTTATATGCGCCTGATCCTCCAGCTTCTGCACTAATCTCTTGTGGGGAACTGTGTCAAAGGCCTTCCTGCAGTCTAGGAAAACGCAATCAACCCACCCCTCTCTCTCGTGTCTTACTTCTGTTACCTTGTCATAAAACTCCAGGAGGTTTGTGACACAGGATTTGCCTTCCATGAACCCATGCTGGTTTTCATTTATAATCTTGTTCCGTTCCAGGTGTTCCACCACTCTCCTCCTGATAATCTTCTCCATGACTTTGCACACAATACATGTCAGAGACACAGGTCTGTAGTTTAGTGCCTCGTTTCTGTTTCCTTTCTTAAATATGGGGACTACATTTGCTGTCTTCCATTTCTCAGGTAGTTGCCCAGTTTCAAGGGATGTGTTGAAGATTGTGGTTAGGGGCACGCACAGCATCTCTGCTCCTTCTCTAAGGACCCATGGGGAGATGTTGTCCGGTCCCATCGCCTTTGAGGTATCAAGGTCACTTAGCAGCTTCTGCACCTCCTCCTCGGTTGTTCGTATGTCATCCAACACTTGTTGGTATATTCCCTCTTGATGTTCCCTTCTGTGCTGTCTTCCCACAGCCCTTCCTGTCTCTACTGTAAAAACTTCCTTAAATCTCCTGTTTAGCTCCTCACATACCTCCTGATCATTTCTTGTGAGTTCTCCACCTTCTGTCCTCAATCTGATCACCTGGTCTTTGACTGTTGTCTTCCTCCTGATGTGGCTATACAACAGTTTCGGGTCAGTCTTGATTTTCGATGCTATGTCATTTTCATACTGTCGCTGGGCCTCCCTCCTTACCTGTGCATACTCGTTCCTGGCTCTGCGACTGATCTCCCTATTTTCATGTGTTCTCTGCCTTCTGTACTTTTTCCATTCTCTATTGC
>NW_027196435.1:70000-91374 GCF_038502225.1 Cherax quadricarinatus
TTGTTGCATTTAAAACACTTCCCGCAACTATAATCATGTGCCTCCTCAACACCAGGAAAGTCACTATTCCCAGATTAACCAAAACTTTAATTTTAAGAATCCAGTAATTAATTACCTCAGGTTTCCGCATTGCTAGACAGATCAATATTAGATCATCAGCGGTCTCTGTCATAGCTCAAAAATGGTCATTGTCTTGGAGGTTATTGAGAAATGGCTTTTTGAATATGAATATGTCTTTGTTGGAAAAGATGTAGAGGTCACTACGTCATTTTCTAGGCTATTCCACTGCCTTACAACTCTATGACTGAAGAAATACTTCCTAATATCTGACTCATTTGTGTCTTCAACTTCCAATTGTGGCCTCTTGTTTCTGTGTCCCCTCCCTGGAACATCCTGTCTTTGTCCACCTTGTCTATTCCATGCAGTATTTTATATGTCGTTATCATGTCTCTCCTGACCCTCCTGTCCTCCAGTGTCGTCAGGCCGATTTCCCTTAATCTTTCTTCATAGGACATTCCCCTTATCTCTGGAACTAACCTTGTCGCAAACCTTTGTACTTTCTCTAGTTTTTTGACGTGCTTTATCAAGTGCGGGTTCCAAACAGGTGCTGCATACTCCAGTATGGGCCTGACACATACACGGTGTACAGTGTCTTGAACGATTCCTTACTAAGGTATCGGAATGCTGTTCTCAGGTTTGCCAGGCGCCCATATGCTGCAGCAGTTATCTGATTGATGTGTGCTTCCGGAGACATGCTAGGTGCTATACTCACCCCAAGATCTTTCTCCTTGAGTGAGGTTTGCAGTCTTTGGCCACCTAGCCTATACTCTGTCTGTGGTCTTCTGTGCCCTTCCCCTATCTTCATGACTTTGCATTTGGCAGGATTAAATTCGAGAAGCCATTTGCTGGACCAGGTGTCCAGTCTGTCCAGGTCTCTTTGAAGTCCTGCCTGGTCCTCATCAGATTTAATTCTCCTCATTAACTTCACATCATCTGCAAACAGGGACACTTCTGAGTCTAACCCTTCCATCATGTCGTTCACATATACCAAAAATAGCACCGGTCCTAGGACCGACCCCTGTGGGACCCCGCTCGTCACAGGTGCCCACTGTGATACATCATTACGTACCTTGACTCGTTGTTGCCTCCCTGTCAGGTATTCTCTGATCCATTGCAGTGCCCTTCCTGTTTTATGCGCCTGATGCTCTAGCTTCTGCACTAATCTCTTGTGAGGAACTGTGTCAAAGGCCTTCTTGCAGTCCAAGAAGATGCAATCAACCCACCCCTCTCTCTCGTGTCTTACTTCTGTTATTTTATCATAAAACTCCAGAAGGTTTGTGACACAGGATTTGCCTTCCATGAATCCGTGCTGGTTGGCATTTATACTCTTGTTCCGTTCCAGGTGCTCCACCACTTTCCTCCTGATAATCTTCTCCATAATTTTGCATACTATACACGTCAATGACACAGGTCTATAGTTTAGTGCCTCTTTTCTGTCTCCTTTTTTAAAAATGGAAACTACATTTGCCGTCTTCCATACCTCAGGAAGTTGCCCAGTTTCCAGGGACGTGTTGAAGATTGTGGTAAGTGGCACGCACAACATATCTGCTCCCTCTCTAAGGACCCACGGGGAGATGTCCGGTCCCATTGCCTTTGAGGTATCGATGTCCCTTAGCAGTTTCTTCACCTCCTCATCTGTATGTATGTCGTCCAACACTTGTTGGTGTATTCCTTGTTGGTGTCCCCATCTGGTCTGTTTCCCCAGAGTCCTTCCTGTCTCTACTGTAAATACTTCCTTAAATCTCGTGTTGAGCTCCTCACATACCTCTTGATCGTTTCTTGTGAGTTCTCCACCTTCTTTCCTCAGCCTTATCACCTGGTCCTTGACTGTTGTCTTCCTCCTAATGTGGCTATACAGCAGTTTCGGGTCAGATTTGACTTTCGATGCTATGTCGTTTTCATACTGTCGCTGGGCCTCCTTCCTTATCTGTGCATACTCGTTTCTGGCTCTTCTACTAATCTCCTTGTTTTCCTGGGTCCTATGCCTCCTGTACCTTTTCCATTCTCTGTTGCACTTAGTTTTTGCCTCCCTACACCTTCGGGTAAACCAAGGACTCGTTTTGGTCTTCCTATTATTTCTGTTTCCCTTGGGAACAAAACTTTCCTCTGCCTCCTTGCAATATGTTGCCACATATTCCATCATCTCGTTTACTGATTTTCCTACCATTTCTCTGTCCCACTGAACCTCCTGCAGGAAGTTTCTCATACCTGTGTAGTCCCCCCTTTTATAGTTTGGCCTGTCCCCTTCAGTTCCTGTTACCTGTGTGTGTGTGTGTGTGTGTGTGTGTGTGTGTGTGTGTGTGTGTGTGTGTACATGTGTGCACGCGCGCGAGCGAGATACAGACGATGATTTCCATAGAGCTGTGGGACTTTAACATGATTTAAAAAAAAACAGTGTTCACAGTGTTTAAATAGCAGTGTTCAGAGTGTTTAAATAACAGTGTTCAGAGTTATTTAATAATTGTCCACAATATCTAAATAACAGTTGTCAGAATGTATAAAAACAAGTATTCAGATTGTTTAAAAAACCAGTTTTCAATCATGAGACTACTAGTGGTCAGTGATTCTGTCACTGCTGGCACCAACCTTTGGGGTACAGTGACCAGTTATTGTTTCACTGCTGGCTCCAACCTTGAGGGTCCTAGTGACCAATGAGTTTGTTACTGGTAGCTCCAGCTTTGAGGGTACTAGTGACCAGTGATTCTATCACTGATAGCACCAACCTTGAGGATACTAGTGACAAGGGAATCTGTCAAAGCTGGCATCAACTTTGACCAGTGCTAATGTCCCTGTTGTTTATATCTGTATATCAGGTTTATAAAACGATATTTACATAAAAATAAAATATGTAGATATTCCACTCTAATGAATAATAAAAGTAGATGTACAAATCACGTTGTAATTCACTGTAACAACAGAGATACATGTATCACATTATTTTTCACTGTAACAACAGAGATACATATATCACATTATTTTTCACTGTAACAACAGATTCATATATATATCACACATATATCACATTGTTATTCACTATAACAACAGATACAAAGATCACATTGTTATACACAGTAACACCTCAACTGCAAATGTCACGCTGTTATACACAATACCAACAAAGATACACAGATCAGACTAGTGTACACAGTAACCTAACAGAAATATCACACTGATTTATACAACAGAAATATCATACTAGTGTACACAATAACAAAAATATCACACTGATGTACACAATAGTAAGATCACACTAGAGTACAAAATAACAGAGATAGAAAGATCACACTGTTATACACAATAAAACACAAACAGAGATCACACCGTTGTACACAACAGATAAAGGTACACAATAACAACAGTTACAAAGATCACTCTGTTGTACACAACAACAGTTACAAAGATCACACTGTTGTACACAATATCAAAAGAGATACACAGATCACACTGTTATACAGTGTGATCAAAATATTAATTACGACGCTGCTGTATGAATGTGAGGTGTAACGTTGAAATTTTACTGAAATGTTTAAAAAAAGCTTAAAAAAGTTTGGTATTGTTGAAATCAGACACTGGAGAATTTCTTTTCTGATAGACTTGAAACTTTGGTCGTTGTTTTACTTTATTAAAAGATAACTTGGCGTTAACTTTGAGCTGTGTAAATTTAAATTTGCTAATTTTATTAAATTGCTTTCCATGTAATAACTCTGCTGATCGACTTCAAACCCTAAACACTGTCATATATTAATTGGAAGTATTTTTACAATAATTTCGACCAGTATGGCTGGTAATTTGCTAATTTTCTTAAAACCAAATTAATAAGTATAAAAAAAATACATGAAAAATATTTCTCGGATTTAGTGGGGTTTTAAATTTTACGAGACAGCGCATCCTTATTTTCACAACTTTTCTAATAAAAAATGTTTTCTCCATAATTTTCGTTTATAAGTGTAGTTTGTCTTAATTGTTTAGCTGGAAATTTTTAACGCTGGAGCCACTGTGTCTGGGGCGAGATTCACGGTGCTGTTTCATTACCTGACTAGTTAATGGACAATGTTACACGGACTATTTGATTACCTGGCAGGTCAATGGACAATATTACACGGACTATTTCATTACCTGGCAGGTCAATGGACAATATTACACGGACTATTTCATTACCTGGCAGGTCAATGGACAATGTTACACGGACTATTTGATTAATTGGTCATTTTGTCACTTTTACTTTCCAAGTGATACAAGATTATTTTACTTTACTATATTATTTTACCTTGATGCTGCTGAGACAATCTTGAAAATGGGTTAGATAGATATTTTTGCTAGTAGCTTGAGATGGACTTGTCTAGTATGGGTCAGTAGACCTGCTGCAGTGTTCCTCCTTTCATATGTTCTTATGAATCAGATTTTTCGTCATCTTGTTTTAATCGACTCTGACTGCATCACATTGCACAGTCACTATATGATGGCATCTATTCAGTAACTGGAGAATGACTCTTCTGGTGTGATTTAAACTTTTGCTGCTGATGAGTTGTCCTCAATGGAATCTTTGCTTTGATTTTAGGTTGTGAGAATTTTACTATGCCATTTTTATTAATAAAATTAGTTTTCGTGAAATAACTTGACAATGTCTCTTATAATCAGAAAACAGATCACAGTGTTTGACTTCACTTGGTTATCCTTCGTTAAAGTTACATACTGTTGATGTAATTAGTCTTACTTTACCCTTAGTACTTACTTTAACCTTAAATGTGAGTAAATCTTTCTTAGGGAAAATGTTTGATTTTTTTGGCTTACATTAATCCCACTTTATTTTTTTTTTTAGAAGTAATTGGTAAAATTAAAATACTGATTCTCCTGCGACACTTTTTGAGAGTGTTATGTAGCTGTCTTCACCTTCCAACACTGACAACTTGATCATTCACTTTCTGACTGACTTCAGTCTTAATGTGCCGGTGTATTGTAGGATACTAGTCTCTCTGAGATAATAAGAGAATTCCTTTTTGGTCTGACTTCAAAGCTGATGCTTCTTAGTGGAAGGCTTTAATTAATTTTTGGAAGTATATGTCCTACTTTCCCAGTTTTTATTGAAAAATGGGGTTATCAGTGTGTACATGGTGATTGTGAATAAAAAGGCACAATACCGTGACTGAAACACGGTATTATGTTAAAAAAGTAGAAGTAATATTTATATTAGTAATAAACAAAGCAATAAACACAGTAATTTCAGTAGTTCTAACAGAAGTGAAAGTAGTAGTGGTGATGGTGGTAGTAGTGGTGATGGTGGTAACCTCCTTAATTAATTTGATGGATTACATGAGAACTGTCAACCGCAATATACTTTGTAAGAAACTTCAAGCTATCGGCATAGGTTCCATAGACTGGTTTAAGTCCAATCTTAGCAATAGGAAACAAACTGTAAAAATCAACAAAACAGAATCAGAACCCCTGTCGATAGCATGTAGAGTTCCCCAAGGTAGTATTCTGGGTTCCTTAATATTCTTATGTTATGTAAATGACATGCATATCAGTGCCAAGTGCAAACTGCTACTGTATGCGGATGATAGTGCTCTGTCAGTGTCAGGTAAGACCCACAAGATATATCTAATGTAATAACACTAGAACTGGAGTCCTGCAGCAAATGGTTAGTAGACAACAAACTATCGTTAATCCTCGGGAAAACTGAAGCTATACTTTTTCGCACAAAAAAACTGAGAAGGGTAAATAATTTTAATGTCCGTTGTAATGGGGAACTCATTACTTCAGTTTCCTCAGTAAAATATCTGAGAATCCCCTTTGACCCATGCATGTCAGGCGAACTGATCGGGAACAGACTGAAGTTTTTCTACAGGCAAGCACGCTGTCTACCTACTCTTGCTCTTCATGGTACTCTGCCTTGACAAAAAAAAAAAAACTGAAAGATGAACTGCAAACCACCCAGAACAAAATGATAAGATTCATCCTGGACCTGCGTCCAAGAGAACATGTAGGCCAGGATGAATTACAACAGTTGGATATGCTGAATGTTGAAGCAAGTTTTTAAAATTGCTCACAATGTGAGCTGCTAATTTTGTCAAGGTAGTCATAGTACTAGAGAGTGAGAGTACAACTTTGTAGTACCCACAGTCAGTGGCCAGGCTTCAAACACCTTTTATTGTACAGCCATAAATGAATGGAACAGATTGCCTGCATATGTCAAAGCCAACCTTAGCATGAACCAGTTCAAGAAGAAAGCCAAAATATGCCTCATGAATGTAGCGACAGAAAGGGAGGAGAATGATTTTTTTTGTAAGATAGCACATGTAAATGTAAATAACTCTTTTTACCTTATTCCTAGTATATATCCTTTATATTATAATAAAAAGATATTATATCCTTTTTAGTGTAATAATAAGATATTAAAAGGACCCCAATGGAAATAAGTCACTCTAATTTTTTTGGGTTATCTTAGGTTCTCTACACATATGCTGCTATATATGATAATCAATACTTACTTACCTAAGAGGTTTAGAGTGTCTTCTGGCCGTCTAATTGTTTCGTCGAGGTAGGTTGTCCATGAGTCTTGGTGGGTTTCTCATCGGTCAATCTGCCTGTCACTGAGTTCTTTCCAGAACACCGTCAGCGCCGGGGTGCCAGTCCCGATGTACAGAGACTCGCTTGTAACAAAGTCATCTCACACCAAACCCAGCACCCACCACAATGAACGATTTTGAATTTGCTGCAGTTTCAGGACGTTAGTCTTTGCAGCTAGAGAAAGAGTAAGAGGTGTATATGTGACAAGTGGCCGTATGAGGGCCTTGTTCAGGTGTAGTTTAGTGTGTGGGTGGGAGCCTTTGAGCTTGTATAGTCGCCCAAGGGCGGTACTGGCTATAACTCTCCAGACGTTTATGTAGGAGTGAAGTCTGAGAATGGAGTCAAGGTTAACTCTAGGACCATGATATTGCGTGTTCGTAGAATGGGTGTTCTTATAGTGGTGGTTCTGAGTTCGACAGGTAGTGGTGGGCTTCCTTTCATAGACCCATTTGCAGACTTGTTCACTCCAAAATATATGAACACATTAACTTCTTCCACAGTCCCTCCCTCTAATTTGGTATCCAATCTTTCATTTCCCATTCTGTTCATAATCTCCCAAAAGAACAGTGTCACCAGCAAAAAGCACCTGTGACAACTACTACTCTTTGTTAGATTCTTTGTCCTTTAATCTCACACCTCTTGCCACCACCCGAACATTCACTTCTACAACTTCATCTATAAATATATTTAACAACCTTGGCACCATCAAGCATCCTTCTCTAAGGCCTACTTTACTGAGAAATAATCTCCCTGTTTGTCTCCTACATACCCTACCTGAGCCCCAATATCCTCATAAAAACTCTTAGCTTTTTTCAGTAACTTGCAACATCTGCCACATACCTCCCCTATCCACCCTATCATATGCCTTTTTCAAATCCATAAGTGCAACAAAAACCTCTTTACCCTTATCTAAATACCGTTCACTTATATGCTTCACTGTAAATACTTGGTCTACACCGCCTAAAGCTTCCTGTTTATCTGCGATCCAACTCTCTGTCTTACTCTTAATTCTTTCATTAATAACTCTACCATACACTTTACCACGTATACTGAACAGACTTATTCACCTATAATTTTTTGCACTCTCTTTTGTCCTCTTTGCCTTTATACAGAGGACTTTGCATGCTCTCTGCCAATCCCTAGGTACCTTACCCTCTTCCATACATTTATTAAATAACAGCACCAACCACTCCAAAACTATATTCCCACCTGCTTTTAACATTTCTATCTTTATCCCATCAATCCCAGCTGCCTTACTCCCTTTCATTCTACCCACTGCCTCACGAACTTTCCCCACACTCACAACTGGCTCTTCCTTACTCCTACAAGATGTTATTCCTCCTTGCCCTATACACGAAAGTACAGCTTCCCTGTCTTCATCAACATTTAAAGTGCAGGCATTGTACTTCCCATTTCCAGAACTCAAGTCCGGCTATATAAAAATAACCGGTTTTCAATCACTTCACTAAATATTACCCTGCTCACACTCCAACAGCTCGTCAGGTCCCAAAAACCATTCGTCTCCATTCACTCCTATCTAACACGCTCACGCACGCTTGCTGGAAGTCCAAGCCCCTCGCCCACAAAACCTACTTTACCCCCTCCCTTCAACCTTTTCGAGGACGAGCCCTACCTAACCTTCCATGTCATTCTACTTTGATCCATTGGACCCCAAGGTATTGGTCCAGTGTGGTGAGAATGGTATAGCACAGCATACCTAGTTCCAATGTTCGTAGGTTCGAGTCTCCTTCAGCCAGAGATCAGTGTTTGTGTATATGTCACCTGCTCTTGCGAATTCCTTGCATATATATATGTCGTGCCGAATAGGCAGAATTTGCCATCTTGGCTTAAATAGCAACGCTCATCTTGTCATATAGGACAAGTGAAAATTTGTGTATGCAATAATTTCGCCAAAATCATTCTGAACCTAACGAAAAAAATATATTTGATTGTGTTTGTTTAGTACTAAATTATTGTAAACGTATTTAAAATATATTTAGTTGGGTTAGGCTAAAATAAATTGCTCTTGTTATAATAAGGTTAGGTAAGTTTTCTAATATTCTTTTGGTGCAAAATTAAATTTTTTTAAATAAACATTAATAAAAAAAATATATCTTTAAACGTATAAGAAAAAAATTCATAAAGAACTTAATTTTAAATGTGTTCTTGCTAATTGACCAGTTTTACATATTCGGCACGACACACACACACACACACACACACACACACACACATATACATATATATATATATATATATATATATATATATATATATATATATATATATATATATATATATATATATATATATATATATATATATATGAACATCAAAATGGTATACAATACCGACAGATTGGTAGGTAAGACACATAGGCAACAGTTAGACAACGTTATTCCGAAACGTTTCGCCTACACAGTAGGCTTCTTCAGTCGAATACAGAAAATAGGCAGGAACAGTAGAGATGTGAAGACGATGTAATCAGTCCATCACCCTTGTAGTCGTAGAATTTGAGGTTGTCAGTCCCTCTGCACCTCTCCTTCCGACAGTATTTAAGTCTCCGCACTGTCGCTTGATCTTCAGATAGTTCCTGACTATGGAACTGAACTTCTCCAGGCCGAGGGACTGACAACCTCAAATTCTACGACTTCAAGGGTGATGGACTGATTACATCGTCTTCACATCTCTACTGTTCCTGCCTACTTTCTGTATTCGACTGAAGAAGCCTACTGTGTAGGCGAAACGTTTCGTAATAAAGTTGTCTAACTGTTGCATATGTGAATGTCGTGCCGAATAGGCAGAACTTGCGATCTTGGCTTAAATAGCAATGTTTATCTTGCCATATAGGACAAGCGAAAATTTGTGTATGCAATAATTTTCGCCAAAATCATTCTGAACCTAACGAAAAAAATATGTTTCACTGTGTTTGTTTAGTATTAAATTATTTTAAACAAATCTAAAATGCTTTTAGTTGGGTTACGCTAAAATAAATTGTTCTTGTTATAAATATATCTTTAAACGTATAGGAGAAAATTTTAGTAAGGACTTAATTTTAAATAAGTTCTTGCTAATTGACCAGTTTTACTTATTCGGCACGACTCCGCGCATATATATATATATATATATATATATATATATATATATATATATATATATATATATATATATATATATATATATATATATATATGTATGTAGAATTACCGACAATATATTAAGTAAGAGGACACAAATACAACTAATGTGACATTTTTGTATTGGCAACGTTTCGCTCTCCAGGAGCTTCATCAAGCCTGGAGAGCGACACGTTGCCATAATAAAATGTCACATTAGTTGCATTTGTGTCCTTGTACTTAACACAGTATATATGAAGGAAACAAGTACAATGGAAATTTTAGTAAATGTTGTGTGAACACAGACGGGAGTATCGAGCGGTAAACAGGAGAGATGCTGTCTTCTGTCACACTATGATCTATAAATGCACATCAATAATCACATTCTAGTGTTTAGTAAAATGAGATGAATAGTAGAATTAAACCTTATTGCGTCAGTTTCAGGCTGCAATTTGAGTAGCAATATAATTTCAGCACAGTAATTTGCTCCTCATTGGCTTCTTCTTGAGAGCTCTTCGCATCTCCAGACCTTGTTTTCTAGAAGAAGAATGCACTTACATAACACAAGCCTTTACACGTCTTCAGTTCCTATCTTTGTTCATCCGAGATTGCAGACTCAAGCTATTCTCAACAAACCGCCCATGGAACAGCCCCCTAAGCAGTTCATAGCACTCCCATGTGGTGATGTTGCCACGAATACTCGCCGGGCACTTGCTATGAGTAACATCAACGTTTCCACCATAAACACATCATCTATCAAAAATCTCACTACGAAACGCAGCCCCACACCTCTAACTTCTACAGCAGGCGTCTACACTATCCCCTGTGGATTCTGTCCCAAGAAATATGTAGGCGAGACAGGCAGAGATCTTGCAGTCCGCCTGAGTGAGCATCGAAATGCCTCTAACAGAGACGATGTAAGGTACGCCTGTACCTTACATCGGGGCATTTGATGAACTGGAATGAGGCACAACTCGTTCTCACCGAACCAGACCTCAGACGCCGACGGTGCCTAGAAGCCTTACTAATCACCGTCACCGACACTATAGAACGCAACACTGGAAACTACAAAATTTCAAAAACATTGGCATACATGATACTTAAGCACCACCAACCCAACAACACAGGAGTCACATGATTTCATCGTCTACCCGTCCTCATCCCAACATGACATTCTTCAGGTCACGTGGGTCACTCACACCTCACTCTCCGCCTATATATGTAATGTCTTTCTACCTCTGTATGTTAGAAGTGATCAAGGTCCCAGGACCGAAACGTTTTCTAATAAATATGTCATAGTGTTTGCTTAAGTGTCTTTCTAAACCAACTTGTTGGTATTTATTACCAAGGTTTATATCAGACTTACAAGTACCTGGAAAAGAAAGGGAAAAATATTTATTATATCAGTTTACCTCTTATACTTGGTTCCAGTCACGGTATTGTGCCTTTTTTTGTTAGTCATTCGTTCATTATAAGTGAAGTTATCCCTGCAGCTAGTTCATGATGTACCAGATGCTGCACACACTGGAATGGATCGATCTGTTAAACAAGCCAGGTTGAAATACTTTCACCCTAGCTTGTTTAACATATTTCAGAGTATGTTAGAAAATATATCAGAGAATGTTAGAAAATAGAGAGTATGTTAGAAAATTCAAGGTTAGCATACATCATAAAGGTAATGTCAGTGGTCTTTATCAGATTCAAGTGTATCCCATTACAGGACTCGCAACAATGGTTTCAAGTTGAAAATATTCAGATTCAGGAAGGATATAGGAAAGCACTGATTTGGTAATAGAGTTGTGGATGAGTGGAACAAACTCCCAAGTACAGTTATTCAGGCTAAAACGTTGTGTAGTTTTAAAAATAGGTTAGATAAATACATGAGTGGGTGCGGGTGGGTGTGAGTTGGACCGGACTAGCTTGTGCTGCTGGGTCTGGTGCCGTGCTCCTTCCTTGAGTGGAGGTGGCCAGACGGGCTGGGTATTGGGCTAATCTGGGGGTGGTGGGTCATTGGGTTAACCCTGGGGGAGACATGGACCTGCTCTGCATAGGTCAGTAGGCCTGTTGCAGTGTTCCTTCTTTCTTATGTTATGTTCTTATTAACTAATTTCCAACGTTCAATCCAAGGAAAAATTATCTGTGTGTGACGATACATCATTTTGCTAGATACAGTGAGTTATTTCCAATCGTAGATAAAACTGCTGAAGCTGTTACCAGAGCATTTAAAGAATGAATAATATGCAGATATACAGTTCCTAAGTCTTTGTAACCGACAATGGTGGTGAGTTTTGTAATGAGATTTTAGAAAAGTTGTGAACTTTGTATAAAATAACTAAATCTACTATTGTTCCTCGCCATCCTTCCAGTAATGATTTAACAGAAAGAACCAATAAGTATTAGATGTGTTAAGAACTAACTACTATAACTCCCCATGGGACGAAGTTATACCTGATGTTCAATGTGCGATCACTTCCGCCTACAATATCTGTACAGGAGATACTCCTCACTATTATTTGTGTAGTGTAGATAAACGTTTATCTTATGAGTTGTTATATTCGATTCCTAAGCCTAGTTATAATGATTATATCTTGTCTCGCACTCGCTTAGCGCAAAGTATTTACAGAAGAATCCGTGAAAAACTTCGCAAATAAACAGAAATTGGCGAAATACAGAGGCGTAAAAAAGTGGTCTTAGGTAGCACTAATAACTTACATGGATAGTCAACTGTGAGGGTGTTGAAGGCTTCACCAGACTCGAACGTCAACTCAGGAGCTGTGAAGAACGGCCAGCATCTCATTGCGAAGGACAAGTTGACCAACCACACTAGAGTTGTCACTCTCAACACTCCTGACAGCCACATCTCTCCCCAAACTGCTAAACAGTCACAAAAGTAAGCAACACAAACAGTAAATACAAAAGCATTCAATAAGCAAAAATAATTTTAAGAATATGGAGATATATTTAAATGAGACATTCCAGAACATTATTTGTAGTGAGGCAGTAATACAGAACATTTGAAGGTTAATGCTTGAAAGATACTGGAGGGTCTGGTCCCAAATCCTCACATGGACAGGAGGTTAAAATGAGTCGAGTTTTTCCCTCTTACGACTGGCTAATATTCCTGCTTATGAATCTTTTATTTAACCACTGCTCGTTCGAACTAAAAAAAAAATTCTGCAAAGAAAAAAAAAATATGTTAGAGCACTTGCTAATGAGCTGTATTTCGCCAATTTCTTTGTTTTTCTTTGAGAGTTCACAGTTGATGCATTAATGAGGTTGAGTACTGTTCAATATCACTAATGCATAAACTTGTTGGAACTCGTTAGTACACGACAAAACATAATGTGAGCTGAAATTCTACATGGAGTCACTTTGGAGAGAACTACATGCACATGTATGTGTCATTCTATCCCAGAGACCTAGAACAGATAAATTTGAATTAGTGTTTCAACAACAGCAGAAGCAATACATTAACAAAGGATCATTTGTATATTAATTTTGCACTCGCTATCAAATATTGGTGTCACATGATTCCCCATCTCTCAAACGTGAAGGAGTTAGATGTATGAGGGTTGGTAGATGTATGAGGCTAAATGATGGTTTATATAATGTTAGTCCCAATGTCATACATACATACATGAGTAACGTGATGGAAGATATAAAATCAGTGGAAGCCATGTTTATAGATGATTAGAAAATAATGAGAAGAATATTGACAGGTGAGAGCCAGGGAAGACTACAGACGGTCTTGGAGAGGCCCTAACAAGTACAAAGTTTAGAAGACTGAGCATGAACAAAGAAAATCGCAGACGAAGTACTGGAACAGAGTAATGGCTGTAAACCTCGCAGAGAGAGAAATGCCTCATGGTAAGCTTGAGGTGCACATCAAACGAATAACTGCTGGAACAAATGCATTTCTGACAACGCCAAGATAAGCTTCCGAAAACTTCGTCAGGCAGTCATTCCCGACCCAGTATAAGACATACGTCAGGTTCACACTTTACCAAGCATGTAAAGAGTTGGAAATAGTGGATAGATTTGTAACGAGGCTAGTTCCATAACTAAAGAGTATGTCCTACGATTAGAGATTAAGCGAGCAAAATCTGATGACACTAGAGCAAGGATGGCCAACCTATGGCCCATGCACCAAAAGTGGCGCATTGCATGATTAGAAGTGGCACACTGCATCACTGCATCAGTAATAATAATAATAAAGAGCAAGCCTACTCATACAAAAAGTATTAATCAATATCCGATTTGTGGAAAAAATTCTAACAGAAATTCAAGGAACTTAAAGCTGAAAATAAGTTTTACTGAAAATAAATCTAAAAATCTAGCAATCGTTCTTGGTGATTTTTATTACTTCGAGAACATCTTTTAGCGAATGTCATCTTTCACTCTAATCTATTTTCATTTAAAGTATATTCAGCAAGCCTGGGAACAAACTGCAGTGAACACCCACACCGCCATCTGTTAGCAGCCATCTTAATGATCTAAATCTGAAACTGCAGAGCAAGAACAAATTCTTTCCTAGTTTAGTAAATGATATCAGTGTATTGAAGATAAAGTTAAAACTCGCAGTTTTAAAATTAGGATTTAAGCAAGTTTCCACATTTAAAATAACAGATAATGGAAATTTTACAGAATATAATGAGAAAATCAGATTATTGCAAAAGTGTTTTGTGAAAGTCGTTAAGGTGATTTTGCTACAGAAGAAGACTGCATACTGGCATTTATAAACCTATTTTCACTTAGTGAATAAAAAAATCCTAACAGACAAATGGAACTTATTGATTTGAAAACAAATTCATTATTGAAAATAAAATTTGATGTGCATCCTTTATTCCCAAATGCATCTGAGATAATTAATTTTTTGGCGATCATTACATAAGAACATAAGAAAGGAGGAACACTGCAGGAGGCCTGCTGGCCCATACTAGGCAGGTCCTTTACAATTCATCCCACTAACAAAACATTTACCCAACCCGATTTTCAATGCTACCCAAGAAATAAGCTCTGATGTGAAAGTCCCACTCAAATCCAACCCTTCCCACTCATGTACTTATCCAACCTAGATTTGAAACTACCCAAAGTCCTAGCCTCAATAACCCAACTAGGTAGACTGTTCCACTCATCAACTACCCTATTTCCAAACCAATACTTTCCTATGTCCTTTCTAAATCTAAACTTATCTAATTTAAATCCATTACTGCGGGTTCTCTCTTGGAGAGACATCCTCAAGACCTTATTAATATCCCCTTTATTAATACCTATCTTCCACTTATACACTTCGATCAGGTCTCCCCTCATTCTTCGTCTAACAAGTGAATGTAACTTAAGAGTCTTCAATCTTTCTTCATAAGGAAGATTTCTGATGCTATGTATTAATTTAGTCATCCTACGCTGAATGTTTTCTAACGAATTTATGTCCATTTTGTAATACGGAGACCAGAACTGAGCTGCATAATCAAGGTGAGGCCTTACTAATGATGTATAAAGCTGCAGTATGACCTCTGGACTTCTGTTGCTTACACTTCTTGATATAAATCCCAGTAATCTATTTGCCTTATTACGTACGCTTAGGCATTGCTGTCTTGGTTTAAGGTTGCTGCTCACCATAACCCCCAAGTCCTTTTCGCAATCTGTATGGCTAAGTTCTACATCATTTAATTTATAAGTACTAGGGTTATGGGCACTCCCAAGCTTCAGAACCTTGCACTTATCTACATTGAACTGCATCTGCCACTTTTCTGACCAAGAATAGAGTTTGTTTAAATCCTCCTGAAGTTCCCTAACATCTACGTTTGAATCAATTATCCTACCTATCTTTGTGTCATCGGCGAATTTGCTCATATCACTAGTAATTCCCTCATCAAGATCATTGATATATATTATAAACAACAACGGGCCCAAGACTGATCCCTGTGGAACGCCACTTGTTACAGATCCCCACTCGGATTTAACCCCATTTATGGACACTCTCTGCTTCCTGTCAGTGAGCCATGACTCGATCCACGAGAGCACTTTTCCCCCAATGCCATGGGCTGCCACTTTCTTTAACAGTCTATGGTGCGGAACTCTATCAAAAGCCTTACTAAAATCTAAGTAAATAATATCAAATTCTTTATTGTGGTCAACAGCCTCAAAAGCTTTACTGAAGAAAGTTAATAAATTAGTTAGACAAGACCGGCCTCTTGTGAATCCATGCTGAGTATCATTAATCAAGCTATGCTTATCGAGATGGCTTCTTATAATCTCAGCTATAATTGACTCTAGTAATTTGCCTACAATTGAGGTCAGGCTTATTGGGCGGTAATTTGACGGTAACGACTTGTCCCCTGTTTTAAAAATAGGAGTTACATTAGCCATCTTCCACATATCAGACACTACACCTGTTTGAAGAGATAAATTAAAAATATTAGTTAATGGTTCACAGAGTTCCATTTTGCATTCCTTAAGAACCCTTGAAAAAACCTCATCAGGACCCGGCGACTTATTTTGCTTCAGTCTGTCTATCTGCCTCACAACCATCTCACTAGTGACTGTGATGTTACATAATTTATCTTCTTCTAGCCCACTGTAAAAACTAAGAAAATTGGCCGCTACTGGGTCACTCTTCCTGCTCTATGAGCTTTATCATACCTCTTCTGAAAGCTATGTATTGATCCTGCCTCCACTACATCACTTCCCAAATTATTCCACTTCCTGACAACTCTGTGACTGAAAAATTCCTTTAGAATATAAGAACATAAGAAAGAAGGAACACTGCAGCAAGCCTACTGGCCCATGTGGGGCAGGTCCATGTCAGCCCCCGGCTTAGACCAATGGCCCACCCAGTCAGGTCACTTACACTTGAGGAAGGGGCACGACATCTGACCCAGTAGCACAAGCTAGTCAGGTCCAACTCACACCCACCCACACCCATTCATTTATTTATCTAACCTATTTTTAGAACTATACAACGTCTTAGCTTCTATAACGGTACTCGGGAGTTTGTTACACTCATCCACAACTTTATTACCAGACCAGTGCTTTCCTATATCCTTCCTGAATCTGAATTTTTCCAGCTTAAAGCCATTGCTGTGAGTCCTGTCTAGGATAGATATTTTTAGCACGCTATTTACATCCCCTTTATTCATTCCTGTTTTCCTTTTATACACCTCAACTTCCTAACATCCCTGAGTCATCTGAGTCTTCAACTTCCAACTGTGATCCCTTGTTGCTGTGTCCCATCTCTAGAACACCCTGTCTCTGTCCACCTTGTCGATTCATCTCAGTATTTTATATGTCGTTAGCATATCCCCCCTCCTATCTCTCCTGTCTTTCAGTGTCGTCAGGTCGATTTCCCTTAATCTCTGCACTTTCTCCAATTTCTTGTCATGCTGAGCCTCGCGCATGCCGTATACTGTGTCGTGAATGTCTCTTTGTTGAGGTTTTCCTAAACTAAGCTTGTCAGCAGAGCAGTTGCTGCAGCAGCTATTGGGCTGATGTGTGGCTCTGGCGGTAAGTCCTATACAATACTTTCCCTGAGGCATTTCTCTTTGAGCGAGGTTTGCATCCTTTGCCCCCAGAGCCTGTAATCTGGAAATTCTTATATTTACAAAAGGAAGCAGACAGGAAGCGTTGAACTACTGAAGAATATAACCCTACTATAGCTGTCTCATTAGCTAGATTGCGATATCTATGTACCTAAGGACCGCATTCAGCAACAGCATGAATGTTAAGATTGTCAAAATTGCATCCCGGTTCAAGCCGGGTTACGAGGGTAGAAGACTTCTCGAAACTGGTCACAAGCACCTCAATATATATATATATATATATATATATATATATATATATATATATATATATATATATATATATATATATATATATCTAAGAGAGAGAGAGAGAGATCTTAAAATTCAAATACTTTACTTGGGTCATATAAACAAGGATTACGAAGATTACACGACAACAATGTGGAACAAGTTACCTCAGGTAAATGAATAATTTATTTATATCACTTTTTATGTTTGAGAAATATTTTTTTAAATACTATGCATACATGCAGTTGCCCATACAGTAAAAAAATGAGACATCAGAATATTGAATTACATAAAGTTACTGAATTCCCTTAATATTGATTAAGCTTGATTTTTCTTGCCTCCAACATTTCGATTTTATATTGAAAAGACAAACAATTTAAACAACCGTTAGGGAGAGTGTATATATGAATGGTACAAAATTGTGTATATTTTTGTGTTTGGCACAGAGGGACGTGTGTGTGTGTGTGTGTGTGGGTGTGTGTTTGTGTGTGTGTATGTGTGTGTGTATGTGTGTGTGTGTGTGTGTGTGTGTGTGTTTGTGTGTGTGTTTGTGTGTGTGTGTGTGTGTGTGTTTGTGTGTGTGTGTGTGTGTGTGTGTGTGTGTGTGTGTGTGTTTGTGTGTGCGCGCGCTTGTGTGTGTGCGCGCGCGCGCGCGTTCGTGTGCGTGTGTGTACTCGCCTATTTGTACTCACCTACTTGTGGTTGCAGGGGTCGATTCATGGCTCCTGGCCCCGCCTCTTCACTGATTGCTACTAGGTCCTCTCTCTCCCTGCCCCATGAGCTTCGTCGTACCTCGCCTTAAAACTTTGTATGGTTCCCGCCTCCACTACGTCACTTTCTAGGCCATTCCACGGCCTGACCACTCTATGACTGAAGAAATAATTTCTAACTTCCCTTTGATTCATCTGAGTCTTCAACTTCCAATTGTGACCTCTTGTGTCTGTGTCCCATCTCTGGAACATCACGTCTTTGTCCACCTTGTCTATTCCGCGCAGTATTTTATATGCCGTTATCATGTCTCCCCTGACCCTCCTGTCCTCCAGTGTCGTCAGGCCGATTTCCCTCAACCTTTCTTCGTAGGGCAATCCCCGTAGCTCTGGAACTAGTCTTGTTGCAAACCTTTGCACCTTCTCTAATTTCTTGACTTGTTTGATTAGGTGTGGATTCCAAACTGGCGCTGCATACTCCAGTATGGGCCTGACGTAAATGGTATACAGAGTCTTGAACGAATCCTTGCTGAGGTATCGGAACGCTATCCGTAGGTTTGCCAAGCGCCCGTATGCTGCAGCAGTTATCTGACTGATGTGCGCCTCAGTAGATATGCTCGGTGTTATACTCACCCCTAGATCTTTTTCCTTGAGTGAAGTTTGCAGACTTTGGCCATCTAAACTATATTGTGTCTGCGGTCTTCTTTGCCCTTCCCCAATCTTCATGACTTTGCATTTGGCAGGGTTAAACTCAAGGAGCCAGTTGCTGGACCAGGCTTGTAGCCTGTCCAGGTCTCTTTGTAGTCCTGCCTGATCCTCATCCGATTTGATTCTTCTCATTAACTTCACATCATCTGCAAACAAGGACACTTCTGAGTCTATCCCTTCCGTTATGTCGTTCACATATACCAAGAACAGCACAGGTCCTAGGACTGATCCCTGTTCTTGGTATATGTGAACGACATAACGGAAGGAATAGACTCAGAAGTGTCCTTGTTTGCAGATGATGTGAAGTTAATGAGAAGAATCAAATCGGATGAGGATCAGGCAGGACTACAGTGTGTGTGTGTGTGTGTGTGTGTGTGTGTGTGTGTGTGTGTGTGTGTGTGTGTGTGTGTGTGTGTGTGTGTTTGTATGTATGTGTGTGAATGTGTGTGAATGTGTGTGTATGTGTGTGTGTGTATGTGTGTGTATGTGTATGTGTGTGTATGTGTGTGTGTGTGTGTGTATGTGTGTGTGTATGTGTGTGTGTGTGTGTGTGTGTGTGTGTGTGTGTGTGTGTGTGTGTGTGAGTGGGTGTGTGTGTGTGTGTATGTGTGTGTGTGTGTGTGTGTGTGTGTGTGTGTAAGAGAGCACTCTGCTAACAGTCACGTGTTTACTGCTGTTGGCTACAGTCACTGTCAGCAACACTGAGAGCACTCTGCTACCAGTGAAGTAATTACCACTTTTACTGTCACTGTCAGCACCACTGAGAGCTCTCTGCTACCAGTGAAGTTATTACCACTTTTACTGTCACTGTCAGCACCACTCAGGGAAATGTACTACCACTGACGTGTTTATCACTGCTCGTTATTGCCACTGCTAGCACCTCTGAGAGCACAGTGTTACCAGTGATGTATTCGCAACTGTTATAGTCGCTGTTAGCACTACTGAGAGCACTGTATCACCACTGATTTTTCTGCCCTTGTTACTACCCTCTTTACCACTGCTCTTATTTTGACTTCAAACATCCGCGGGGAATGACTCACTCACTAAGCCAGAAAAAGCACTCATTCTCCTATACATAAATATTGAGCATTAACAATGTTACCATAACTTCTCTCTCTCTCTCTTCCATATTCTCTTGCATAACAAATTCACTTACATGATCTGGTCCAAGGTTTTAATTCTCAGGTCTCAGGACTCAAGACCCAAGTCCCAGGTCCTAGAATTTTGGTCTAAAAAAGCGAGTTACAGTTCCTTGATCTCAGGTCTCAGTGTTACCAAATGCAAAGAATTAAACAAAATTTCTGTGCTTTTGAACGTGAGCTCAGCGTTGTGCTCAAAGTGGATAGAAATCCCACTGTCCATAATGTTGAATTAAGGTCGCAGGTGCAGAAAAGAATTTATTGTGATAACGTTTCGCTCTTTAAAGGTTTTTATCAAATCAGTGCAATGGATGAAGGGCCAGAGAGCTGAAAACTTCCCTGGCTTTAACAGTTAACATGTTTGGCGAACTCCACGAGTTAACCTTTACGGTTTTTCACAAGTATCGGTCACCCACCTCACTTACGGTACTCACTCCGTGTGAGAGAAAAGTTCAACAGATAGGAGTAGCGAGCGAGTATATGGTAACGATAGTTTGATTGCCGGCTGCTTGTTAAAGTAGGATCAGTCTAGCTCCCACTGTCCCCTCCCCCCCTTTCTCCCCACCCCGAAAGGAGACGTGTGGGGCTCCGGCCTAACAGTAATCACTCGACTCACAGCTCCCAGCACAACTGTAAGCAAAAGCCTCTGCTCCTATTCTAGTGGATATTGGTTGAAAGCTTCACTTTTGACCAATAATAAACTTTGTCCTTTCAGTTTTAAGCTCCACATGAGACTTTTCGATAATCACCACCTTTTTTAAGTATCTTGCACTTATCATGGAGAGTGATTTCTTAAGCAGTGGGTAACCTGTCTCTCTTTCCAGCTTGGAATGACAGATCGGGTCACCTGCCAACCAACGAGAAGTGCTGAAGGAGACGGACTGAAAACGGTCTTAGGACGTCACCTTATAATCTACCTACCTGATTAATTGTACAGGACACTACCCCTCATCTTTGTAGTGGTAAAGAACCTGCGTTCCTGTCATCTGGACTGACTATTCAAGGCTATAGACTCTGTGAAGAACTAGTCGTTGGGTTGTCACTCAACACCTGTGACCCCCCCCTCACATCATCATCAACGGCTACAATTTCTACAAGACGGTGTCAACCTCCACCAGACACCCCAGTTTACTTTTACATATTAGTGTTGAATTCAAATGTCATTTTTCCATATCATTTTTCATTTTTCTTTCAAGTAGGATACACCTTCATTTTTTAATGTTTTATCTTCGCATTACTAAATAATAAAGTGTTTATCTTTGTGAATTA